>NW_004524616.1:462614-468101 GCF_000260255.1 Octodon degus
AAAAGAGGTTTGTACCTATGTTGTTTATTTATTATTTCTTGCCTATATCTTGTAATATGAGAAACTACTTTGACAATAACAATACATAATGTACTAACCATTGTTACTCTCCTAAAATCTTGTTTTGAGATTTTGTACCACTGTTTTTTTTTTCTTTCTTTAAAATAAAAGTAACTGATGTCAATTAAAAAATAAATAAAAAAATAAAAGTTGAAAGTTAAAATAAATATTTCACAGAATTACTTCAATGCTCAGAGATAACATAGAATATTTTGAGACCTAATAAACATCCAGGATTCCAAGACAGTAATTGCCATCATCACTGTATTATTACATGGATGGGGTTGCCACTCCTTATAACACCATTAAAAGATACTTGTTTTCAGTTTATATGGAAATTGTGTCTTAGAGAGTATGAATCACGTGTGCAAGTTCAAACAATTAGTGATGACCAGACTTGAGATTTCAGCTCCAATATCAGACCACAAATTCTCTACATTAAATTACACTATCATTATTGCTGTTAAGAACATTGCATTTTTATTAACTTCATTTCTTTCATTAGTGAAATTTCCAGTTGGTGAGACAAAGTACCCACAACTCAAAGCCTAGGTTTAAACTCGTGGTTTTGTGGAATTCAGACTCTAGATGGTAGACTCAAAGCAGAAGTGACATTGCGGAATGCCATAGTGGAGCAAATATGCTGCAAGCAAGTACCGCAGAAGGATAGTACCAGAGAAGGAGGTACAAGATGCCAGACATAGACTCCAAGCCACACCTCCATCAACTGCCTAGACAAATTCAAAAGTTGCCCCATCAATCCCTGAGGGAATGTGAAAGCCAATTGTGACAACACATTAACGTAACAGGCCCACTGTTGGGTATCTTAAAGACAGTTCAGAGTAAAACTTGGAAATCACATGATCCAAAAGCCAACTTTTTGAGTGGTATTCAGTACTTTGAGAGAGGAATAAGACGTTGTGCAAAGTTAAACTACATTTGAACTTAGGTCTTTCTCTTCTAAGTCATGTGTTTTAAAACTGGTCTTCAGTTCAGCCTCGATTTTCTTATCTGTAAAATGAGTTTAATAATTCGAGTTTAAAAATGAGTTAAATAAACTCATTCCATGTGATCGTTTCAAAGGCCAAATATATAATTGCACTTTATACTTCATATAATGTGAGTATGTTTATGTTCATTTTATTCATTTTCTTACAATTACTGTACAATTTCTTATAATTATTTGTCTAGGCAGGTGATGGAGGTGTGACTTGCAGTCTATGTCTGGCTTAGTTGTAGCTAGGCCTGTGGAAGACACTATTTTAATTTAAATACATTCAAGATGTGTGAGGGAAAGAGTTTGAGTTCACAAAAAGAAAAATCTATGCCCACTTTATCCCAGAATTGCTAGAGAGGGTTAATACTTAATACAAAATTCTGCAACTTCACAGGCAAAATGTGATTCCAAGACCTCGGAGGACACTAAAGAATTGCATAAACTGCTGAATAAATCTTTCTCCTTCAGATCAAAAACTCCAGTTGCATCTACTTTGCTATGAAGGCTTCCAGATTGTTTTTCTTTATAGCTGAGTAATACTCCATTGTATAAAAAGACCACATCTCTTTCATCCATTCCTCAGAGTTGGGCATTTTGGTTGTTTCCAAGATTTGACTATCACAACTTGTGCTGCTATAAACATGAGCACACATATATCACTATGACCACATGTGTAAGTATCATATTGTCTCCCTACTGTAATAATTCAAAAGAAGAATAAAAACTGAAAGGTGTAATAGACACAGTTAATATATCAATCATTGGAAATCAGCTATTCTTGTTTTGAAAATCTGAAACATATATTGTTATATGTTACCCTGTTTCTGTCTTCATTTTTGTTTTTCTTGCTCTTGTTTTTGCTCTTCAAAATAAAAGAAAATTATAATAAAAAAATCAAAGAATCCAGAAGTAACAATGTAGTATGCAGATGCGATGGGTGCTCTTTGACTTCTATTGTTAAAACATAACCTTAAATTCAGTTCCACACCATGTTCTCATGGTATTAACATCCTACTAGTTCTGTCTTCCTATTAATTATTTTATAAAACTAGAAAAGACAGAGAGAACTCTCCTAAGTGCTAATCTTTGAAACCATATCTTCCTGTCAGTGGAAATCTTACCACATAAAATCTAGGTAATTAAGGGAGATTTACCATGCTTTCATTAGCCACAACGACAGTCATTTGGCAGGTCCTACAATCACAGAATGGCACTCTGTGAGCACGTGCTCCTTCAGAGCACATGCTCTCAAGTGGCAGGCAATTATTCACACCTGCTTGGCCCGGTCCAATTATCTTTCTAAGTAGTACTGATCATAATTTCTACATTGGGTGATGGAATGCAGCAAGAAACTTAGGGCACACTGGTCTCTCAAGAAAGAATTCTTACTCCTAAAGTTATTATGGCAGAGGCAGCATGCATATTTATAGTCTTTCCTAACGAAGCAATTTGGGGTATGCATACTGCAGATTGGGACAGCAACCTAATAAAAGGCACAATCATCTTTAGCTATCTGTAGTAAGGTTCTATACAAAGCTGTGATGACAATTAACAGAATAATGTATGTACTTCTCATGTGGTACGTTGGATCAAGATTTGTAAGACTGTAGTGTGTAAAACAAGGTATTACCATGCAATATTGGATGCACCACCTAGTTAACTAATAGAACTGTGATTTGTAGATGTCAAAATAAAGTTCTTTCAAAAATTAAGTCTTTTTTTCTGGGTCCTTCCACACAGGCTCAGACAGAGGGATAAGTAGAGTCCCCAAATAATAAGCTCAATGAAGGTGAAGCTATGTTCATATTATTCAGCCTTCCAACACATGTTCTTATAAACATTTTCTGAATAAAGGGATGAAGTTGTTACAAGTAATCTAATCAGTTGAAATCAGACCTCAACTTTTGGCTGACCTTTTAACATGATATTTGATTAAAAATATTTCTTATTGCTCTATTTAAGTTTGCTGTATTATCCAATCATAAATGTGTGGTAAGATTGCTACAGCCCAGAAAATTCTGTGAGCTCAGTAAGATTTACACTTGGCTGTGAAACTGAGAAAACAATCATTCTAACTTTCCACTATAATCTGAGATTCCTTCAGCCTGCTTGTCTAAATCTCAACTTCAGGTGGCTATGCTTACATTGCAATATCATATTCCCAGTTCCAGTTCTTACTATAGAATCAATTGTATAAGCTACTTTTGCAAGGCAATAAAAATTTTAAGATAAACTTTAAAAGTATCTTAAGTTAACATTAAAAAACTTGGCCAAAAATTTTTAAGAGTAAACTACATAAAATGAATTAAGAACAATATTTTTGTTGTAATTTTAATAATGTAATATTATCCTAGGTTTTCCAGCCTAAATTAATATTGGCGGCTAGCCCATCATTAGATTTCCTACTTTGTAATTGAATTTGATAGTCATTAAAATCTACAGTGTTTACCTATGACTAATAATTTTTCCACATTAATGTGTGAATAACATTTAGGAAATATTTATTTATTTAAAATGTATATGATAATTAAAAATAATTCTTTTCCATCAAGGAGACTGGAACATATTTAATAATATTTAAGTTTTGATGATATAGGTCTTTTTTGTACTTTTTTTTCTTGGTATTTTATGACAGGGTCTACAGGGTCTCACTACATAGATCGGACTCATAGTGATCCTCCTGTGTTCAGCCTCCCAAGAGCTGGGACTACAGGTGTGCACCACTATGCCCAGTCTCAATCGCCTTCTCAGTGCACCCCGCAGGCAAGGCCAGCGCTGTATCCCAGGGATCGAGTTCAGCAGCTGTGCAGGTGCTTTAGTCCACTGAGCTATTTGGTTGGCCCTCCTGATGGTATCAATCTTAAAGCCAGTCCATCCTTTCACTGTATCATGAAATACTTAAGAATTTTTCCTTAATCAATCAAGAAATCAAAGACTTTAGACTACATATAATTTTCTAAGAAATATGGTTTTAATATTAATTTTATAACTGCAAAAAAGTTTCTAATTTACTATAGGTTAACCAATGGAGTCCAGGAATTTGTATTTTAGGTATCATCCCAACTAATTTTGAAGCACTAGAGAAAAGTCTGGATGTGAGTGTATTTTTGATCTGCCTATTAATTCTAGTCACAATTTTCAGAGACAATCAATTCCAAAGTGCTTCAAATTTATACTTAGAAAATTATGGAGGAAATTAATATGAAATGTACATAAACAGTAGAAGAGTTTTCCAGAATTAATTGTTCTTTCTCAAAGAGCATGGGACTTGCACAATTTTAAAAAGTATAAAACTATTTTTAACAAAAAGATCTTGCTTTTTATTTTCAAAATTATTTAATTATTTTTGGAGTTTGTCCAGAGTAGTTTGACTGTCAGAAGATCAAAGGAGCATGGGGAACACGATAAATAATTGGCACTATTAAATATGTATCACCTGGTAATGTTTGCAGCAAAGACTTGTGGAACAATATGAGCAAATTTATTAATTAATAAATAAGAGAAACTCATAAGAAGAAATATATGTGTGTGTGCATATAGTTACAGATATTAGAATTTTTGCCTGTGCAGGGGCTGGGGGTTCAATCCCCAGGCCTGCCATTCAGGCCCTGCCCACAGGACATGCTGAGAAGGCAGTTGAGACTTTGAAACTGTATCATTGCTATTTGTTTCTCAATAAAATTAATAAAAATAGAAAAATAAAGAGTTTGCTTCTGCTCAGAGAGAGAGAGACAGACAGAGAGAGAGAGAGAGAGAGAGAGAGAGAGAGAGAGAGAGAGAGACTGGGTGTGGTGGCATATGCCTGTAATCCCAGCATCTGGGAGGCTATAAACAAGAGAATCACTAGAGTCAAATCTAGTAGGGAGACCCTGAGCACCCTGTAGGCTCTTCCCTAAAAATAAAAAATGAATAAATAAATAAATAAATAAATAGAATTTTCTTCTTCTTCCTCCTCCTTTTTCTCCTTTTGTGTGCTGGGGATAAAGCCCAAAGATTAACATTTGGTAGGGAAGTGCTTTGCCACTGAGTTACTTCACCAACCCAGAATTTTCTTTTTAACAAAGTTTTCTTGTAATACAATTCTGTAATTTACTCAGGAGAAGTGTGATTTTAGTTGGTAACAGTGAGATCAAACAGGTTAGCCAATGAGTTATTGGTTTCCTTGCAAATGTAGAAATTCAATAAGTCAGAGAGAGAAAAACAGACACACAGGCATTTAGAGAGATTAGTATATAAAATCTGTAGGACTGTATATTTTTACTTCCAGTACAGGTGGACTCCGGAGCACAAAGCAATGGTGCAAACCTTAGCACCCTCATCTCTTGCTCTGCATTTCTGTTTGCTCATTCTTAAGCAAGATCTCCACTCACGGTGGCAAGGAACATGCTAGGGTTATAGCTCAATTATTTATCCTATCATACCAGCTATTT
>NW_004524616.1:468201-483923 GCF_000260255.1 Octodon degus
AGAGGAGAGGAGAGGAGAGGAGATTATCTCTAAAAGGCATGCTTCTATTTCAATAGCTCAAGCAAAATTCAACAAATGAGCTCTGATTGAACATGATTAACATGATTTCTGCCATGTCACCATCTCTAAACCAATCAGTATGGCTGAGAACACAAGCTTGGTCCAGAAGCTTGCCAACCCTTGGACTTGGAACATCTAAACAATGTGGATTGAGCAATAGAGGGCTCAATGACTGCTTCCAAAGGTCAAAGTAATGTATTAATGCTGATAAGGCAGTGCTAAAGATGCTGGCAAACAGTAAGCCTTACCAAATCATTATACTTGGAAATTCCTTTAAAGAAAAATTCATGAGTGACCAAATACAGGCATGGTGGCATTCCAAGGTCACAGGCATTATAAACACCTTTGTATTGCAAAGGAAAAAGGAGAAGGGGAAAAAGCCAGGAAGAAAAACTTAGAAAAGTTACAATAACAGTGATCAATTTGTAGTCTTTGTAGTCTTTATTTAGATAGTCTAAAAGTGCAGAATTTTAGGATGGAGAAAACTTAAAGACCACCAAAGATAATTAACTAAAATAATCAATCAACTAAAATAATCAAAAATAATCAATTTGTTCATTTCCATTTCTCACAAAATGATTCCATCTTCTCTCTAGTCCTTTGTTGTACAATGCAGTAGACATGTGGCTTTGGGTTGTTAAAAAGTAGCTAGTCCAAATTGAAACATGCTCGAAATATAAAACACGAGAAGAATTTCGAAGATTTAGTATAAAAAAAACAGTGTCTCATCAATCTTTTTACATTGATTATACATTTAAAAGATAATATTTGGTATATATTGGGCTAAATAAAATGTATTACTAAAATCAATTTCACCTATTTCTTCTCACATTTTAATGTGATTACTATGTAGTGCAAAGTTATACACAGCATGTTTTTTGACCCATATGATTCACATCTGTAGTCTGTGTTAGTTTTGCCTGACAGTTTTGATGGACTACACACTCTACACTATCTTTTGTGGCTGAAACACACCATGTCCCTTCTGGCTTCCTGGACATTGCACACATGTTCTACCACTGCCCGTGAAGCTCCAACTTCCTGCTCATGTTCAAGGTCCAGCAGAGGTCTTCCTCTCCAGAGGACTCTCAGGCCTCTGTGTGCTTGTCCTCACATTTCCCTGTTGCTGTATAACTCACAGTGTGTGCTCCACTTTGCTTGTTTTCAAAGAACTCTGAGCTCCTTTGTTTATTGGCTCATCTCTATGTCCTGAGCGCTGAGCCTGATACATATATTAAGTGCTCTGCATATTTCTGCTGGATGAATATTGAATGATTGAGGTTCAGTTACTGTCTCATGGCTCCCGCAGAAACACCAGTTTTCTCTTTCCCCCTTTGTGTCTGTTTTCACACTTATGGTATTTTAGTTAGTTCAGTTTACCTATTGGCCAGGAAACAGCCTTTGTCAGATATCAAGTATGCTAGATTTTAGAGTTCTCAGCTTTCAGAACTGTAAACAATAAAGTTCAGTTGTTCATTTTAAAAATGCTAGAGTGATGCAAATTTCTGATCTTTCAATGTTTTGAAACAATTTTTAAACATTAAATTCAAGAGTGGTTCATTGATGGTCTCTTCCTTGTACATGACAGGGAAGGGATTTTTACCCCCAAAGAACTGAAAGAACATCCTCTGATGAAACCACAGAAGAATATTGTGAGGCTAATGGATGTCTGTAATCAGAAGCCTTGTGATCCAGGAATCAAGATAAACAGCTATCACAACATTTAAAACATACACTATATTTATGTTCCAGCATTTTAATTATAAAATCAATGGAGTGTTAATGCTGTAAGCATTAGCTTGCTCACTGGGAAATCCAAAACTTCTCTTTTTGAGGCATAAATTTGCAAGTTGTTCAATTTATCCAATTTGTCAGAACAATTTCCATTAGTAAATATGAATATTTAATGAAAAGTAAAACTGGCATAAATCATTTCTCTTAAGCATCTAATGACTTACTCGAAAAAATGAAATATATTAGTAAATTATCTCATGTGCTATTTTCCATCACGTTCATAGTAATCATCAGCAGGTGGCTTTGAATGTTGTCCCTTACTTCATTTGGAGTTAGGTTTTTAGTGTAGTATGCTTATTTGGTTGTGCATTTTTGTCTATAGAATAATAAGTGAGCATCTGCAATCCATAGGGTGTTTCTTTCAATACTAACATCACATGAGGGGCCAGGGAGATAGCTCAGTAGAATAAGCACTTTGCTGGCAAGAGCAAGGGCCTAAGTTCAATTCCTAGTTCCTAAAAAAAAAAAATCACATGAAAATACTTTAAGTATTCACCCAAACTTCTGTTACACTTTTTGTTCCTACTGGAACTCATTGTGAATAAAATAGTTAGATATGTATATACATTTAAGATATTAATTTCAGTAAAATTATGTGTTCCTTCTATTTTATGGCTTGAAAATTGCCTTTACATATTTTATTTCATTAACCTTCAATGAAAGGTAATATTATTTCTAGTTTATAGATGAATAAACTGAGGATTAGGAATGTGAATATGCTTGTCTGTGCCGAAAGTAAGACTGACCTAAAACCAAATTCAGTGATTTCTCTCCTTACCCAAAATAGCCCTGAGATATACCTTTTTCAGAAAAGCTTTGCTTTCATAACCCTTATTTCAACTTGATCTTATTTGCTTTTCCTAGTTCGACTCCAGATGCCTGGTATATAATATCTTCGTTCCTTTTTCATTGCTGAGACAAAATACTCATCATCCAAAGTTAAAAGAGGAAATGTTTATTTAGCTCAGAGTTTGGAGAGCTTTCAGTGCATATAGTCAGCTAGCTCTAAGGCTGGGTAGCATGGCAGAGGGGTATCGCAGAGGAGAAATAGTCTATGGTAATGCAGGGCAGGCAGAATTCTGTCAGCAAGCAGTGAAGTAGCCGCAACAGGAAGTAATAAGGAACACCATCCCTCTTTCTGTCCCTTATATTTAACTCACACCCAGGGTGGGGTCCCTTAATGCTACCCAGAACTATGCCAAACCAATCAATGGACTAATTTTGTAATCACACACCCTTAACCCCAGAATCACATTCTTAATCCAAGAATCACACACTCTGGGTCCAGCCACCTCTGAAAAGTCCCACCTATGTCCACATGAGCCTTTGGGGAGACATCTAGACACAAACTATAACAATAAGTATTCTTTAAATTTTAGTTACATCATTATTTTTTATTAAACTGAAGTCACTGAATATAAATATAAATTTACTGAAAGTTGAATTCCGTTTCACTGGAATTTTATGTATGCTAGTTATTGTTCCTTTTAAGGGAAGTAATTAAACTTTTTATTCATGGTTCCAAATTTACACAGTTAACCCATCTGTGATTCTGTGGTCCTGTAAGGAGGAGGAAAGATTCTTTAAATAATGTCAGTAGCCAAGGTTTCACATAATTGTCATAAACTAAAGCTCTAATGGTCTCGCTAGAGCTTCTGTAATGGTGCAGTTATCATGGAATTCTCTTTCTGAGCCAATGGGAGTGTAGTGAATTTATCACTCTTTTATTTCAATTGAAGCTTTGGTTTATTTGATGCTTTCACTAGCTTTTGCCAACCTTTTAATTTTCTTCACTTTCAATTTTAACTCCTTTTTCTCATGAAAGAGTACTTAAATACTACTTTCACAACTGTCTAAGAATTTTCCTGACTCTAATTGTTGTTAATGTTCTCAGAAGTGGACACAGAGACTCTGAAACAGGCATTTTTAATTTGTAGAAAGAGTCACTTAGATATTTTTTCACTTTGGTTGAAAACATTAATATCTCATTAGGTAAAATGGATCCTTCATGGACAGAGAAAATAAATTACAAAGGGTGAATGTATTAAGGCACCAGAAAGCTTATAGTTACTTTCAGAAGCCTCTCATTTCTTCAACTAATAATAAATACCTACAGTACAAAATACTACCTATTAAAGTTATGACTGTGCTAGGTTGTACAGCATAGTGTTTTATAGTAAGCTCTATGTTAGTTTCAAACAACTAGGAGCAACTAACTATAATTATTACACTACAACTAGTGTATTACAAACTCCAGAGTTTTTTACCAGAACTCAGCCCTGGCCAAATAGCTCAGCAGATTAAAGCTACTGCTTAGGGAGACGCAGGGGCCAGGAGTTTGATCCTCAAGCCTACCATGCTGGCTCTGCCCCCGGGGCGCACTGATATGGCAATTGAGACTGGGCATGGTGGCACATGCCTGTAATCCCAGCACCTGGGAGGCTGTAAACAGGAGGATCACTATGAGTCAGATCTATGGAGTAAGACCCTGTAGAACCTATAGACCCTGCCCTAAATATAAAAAATAAAAAATAAAAAATTGAATTTCTTTAAATCCTGTGACTGTTTCATCTTTATCACATAACTGCCAGGGTCTATACGTTTGTGTGTGTCCTGCTGGGAAACAGAAAGAACAAGTATGATCCTGACAGAAAGTTTTATGAACCAAAATGGAAGAACTTCATGACAACACAATTCAATTATTCATGTCAGGTCTCACTGAACAGTAAAGTAAGAAAAGAAATGTAGTTTAAATACGTGTTCAAAAGGAAAAGCAACAAAAACTAATAAGTAAACAAAAATGAGAAACAAAATCTCTGCTATGATCTCCTCTATTTTTTTATTAATGTCTTCTTTAGAAGCAGTTATTAATTCTTTTACTTCAGTGTTTTTTTCATATTGGGTTTCCTCTCTATGTTTCTGTGGTTGCTTCTTTACTTCCGATGCTATGAGTTCATTAAAAAAAATTCCTTTTTTATTTCAGAAAAGAATTCCACTCTGAGTTCTTCTATAACTTTCTGCTGTTGCTTATTTACTATCGACGTTATTAATTCATGCATTTGAGCCGAGCTAGTGTCCTCCACACTTGTTCTGGGTGGGCATTGGGTTTCCTCCATATGTTTCTGCATTTGATTCTTTACTGAAGATGCTATTAATTCAGGGATTTCTTTTTTCATTTCCAGTCTGAGTTCCTCTATACCTTTCTGCAACTGTTTCTTGATTTCAGAAGCCATTGATTCATTGCTTTCAGCTGTGTGATTCCCAATTTGTTCTGTGTTAATGTCCTCTGCACTTGTTACAGGTGGGCTTGGGTTCTGAGATTGCATTTTGCTCCTTCTCCTTGTCATTTTGTGTAGCACTGTCTTCTGAGTTTTGTTGTAGAGCTGTGGTTCAGTTATAACCTTAGCATCTACTGAAATTCAGGTGCAGATCTACAAAGTTTTGATTTATCCAGTTGTGCCTGGCTTGGATCTGGCTGCTGTGCTCAGCTCCTTCCTGCTCCTGCCCTTGGGAGTGAACCTGTTGTGCCCCTCTAGCAAGATGTTCTTCTCCTGGACTAGCTGGGTGGTTCTGTCCCCTACTCTCTCTGCAGGGACTGCAGCTGCAGGGTTTCACCCTAGGCCTGTATGCCAGGCCTGAGATGAGTCTGAAGAGGACAAGGTGCAGTAGGGAGGAGAGGCAGCTCTCCCACACACTCACTGAGCCTGGGCTATGGCTGGATCTGGGGGTCCCCAGAACGCGGCAGAAATTCTCACTGGGATGGAGGGGTGGGAAGGTACTGTGGAGTGGTGTGGGGGGGCCCAAGGGGGTGGAAGAGGGTCTCACCCACGCTACTAGGCTTGGACCGGGACCTACTGGTGCAGGGTAACCGGAAGCTCTCCCACATACTCACCGGGGCCTGGGCTAGGACTGGATCTGGAGGTCCCCAGAACGCAGAGGGCAGGGTGGGAGGTGGGGTGCTGCAGAGTGGTGAGGGGGGCTGTCCCAAGAGGGTGGAAGAACCATGCCGCGTCTGGGCTTGGACCGGGACCTGCCGGCGCAGGGTAGCCAGAAGCTCTCCCACGCCTGGGTTAGGATTGGATCTTTCTGCTATGAGTTTTGAAATCAAACAGACTGGTTAGACTCGTGGCCCCACCAGTAACTAAATAATCTGGAATAAGTAACATGATTGCCAAGTTTCATTCATATGATGGGAATTATAATAAAATTGCTCTATGGTTCGATGCAAGCATAAATTATATAATAATAATCATCATCATCTTTCAACATTTATTTACCGAACTTTTCTTCAATGTTAGGTAACATCTCTAGCTCTTTTCACATTATCTCATATAATTTTTACAATCCATCTATAAAATGGAAACTATACTATCATCTCAGTTTTATCAACTAAGATTGCAGTAGGTGAACCTAAGAAAAAGCATAGCCAACAACATTTCATATCACCCCATACCCATACTGTACACATTGTGAGTTCTCATCCCACTATATCTGTCTGCCACATGAATCTGTGCTAGTTTATGACTTCCTTAAATTAATAGAATATCCCCCAAAGTGCCACTCCATGCCAATTCTGAGTCTTGCATATTTCTTCTAGCTATATCAGAGTGCTTTCTCTAGCCTTGGAAGAAATTCAGGCTCGCTGTCAAGGATGGGAGTGCAAGTAGAAGGGAGCTGTACCAAGGAAAACTGCCCTGTACTGATCCACCCAAGTAACTCACCAGCTCAATACAGCCATGTGACCTGACCAATAAGAAATATCCTATCCTGACCAGAACTATCTAGGCAACCCACAGAGCCATCATCTGAATTAATCCTACTTAACCTGCTGTGGTATAGTTTGTTGTTCAACATTATTTGTAGGAAAACAAAATGAGACAAACATACCAATAGTTGCATTTTATCAGTCTTACAGTAAGATTTATAATACATACAGTGAATGACACAACTAAAAGAGGAATCAAAACCTACTGAATGGAAAACTTATGCGTTCATTCAGTATAACATCCTAAGATAATTGTTTTGTCAAATTGGTTGATGTGCTTGACATATGGCAGCCATTAGTGCTATGCTCTATTATTAAACTTTTCAAATATGTTCCAATGTAGTGCTTGCATTTTCTCTATAAGTTGACCACAATTGTTTTTCCAGAACTAGGATCATACCTGACATATTCTGAGTCTCCAGGAAAGATTTCTTGAAAAATTAATGGAGACTGGCTACCCAGATAAATCAGTAATGAAGCCTGACCTTGATGAGCTGAGAATCTAAAAGAAAAACTGAAAATAGACATAAATAATGATGATAGTAAATGAGAAGGATAAGTGCTACAGGCAAGGGATCAGCACAGCATTCTAGAATTCAGAGGTAGGACAGATTACTTGCTAAAAGCAAGTAGTAATATATTGCATGGAGGTGATGAGTTTGATAGTATTTTCAATGCCTGGACTTTGAACACATGGAGGACATGAATATAAGGCATTCCAGGAATTTGACATTATGAGGAACCCATAGTAATAAGAAACAGTGATACAGAGCTCAAGAAAATAGTAATTTTTATTGGCTAAAATAACTATAAGCTACTTACTTTATGAGTCAAAGGCTTTATCCAGTCAAATCCTCCCACTCTGACTCATAGAATCTGGCAATTGGCTATATGTTGTTATAACTCTTAGCTCTTAGCTCTTATCTTCTTTCTTCATTCATTTAGTCTTATATTTATTCATTATTTTTAGAAATGTCATTTTATCTCAGAGAAGAAGTATGTACCACTTTCAAAGACTATAATGGAAAAAGCATTTCACTTTAAACATAGTATATAATTTTAAAAGGCAAGCATCACTTTCATTCTTCTCTTTCCCTTCTAAAAGGGAAAGAGGATGTTGTTCAAATGCTCACAGAACACACAAAAACACAAATGTACCAGCTGGCTTTAAATTAATTTTAAAGTTAAGAGAACATGGACACTTTTATCAGTTGCATTAAATTAATTTCAAAGTTAAGAGAAAATAGACCCTTTTATCTAACAAGGAGCTCAGTTAATGTTCCTTATCTGTTACTTCTATAAAGCTTAATAGTATTTCTCATTAAATAAAGCTAGATATTAATGGGCACCTTTTCTATGTTCTCTTTCTATGTTCAATGGGCATTTAGTTTGTCTGTGATTTTTCATAGGCTTTGAGATTCCAGTGAGGAATAACACAGAGAAATTTTGATTTTCTCAGAGCTTCCAGACCAGAAGAAAAATACCTTTAGCAAATACCCAGTTATAAAAATTTTAAGATGACTCCAAAAAGTGACACATGCTATAATAAAACAATATAATATGATAGAAAGCTATTATCTACCCTCTTAAAATAGAAACTCAGGAAAGACATTCTGAAGAATAGATATTTAGGGGGCCGAGAAGATGGCTCAGTAGAATAAGCATTTCCCTGGTAAACACAAGGGCTTGAGTTCAATCACCACTTCCACTAAAAAAAAAAAAAAAAAAAGTTTTTAAACTGGGGACACAGTGGCAAAGGGTATTGTTCCACCCATGAAACAATCTGAGGACAGAATAAGTTAGGCTGTACAAGTGGCCAGTAGAAAGGGGTCTAGAATAAACCCCTTATTTGGTCTAGAATAAACTTGGCAATCATATATATAATCAAACATTTCAAGGAAGATAGGTCTTTTAGAAGAATTTAAAGGGAGCTCTTGGCATATGTCCACTAAGTGATTGCCAGTTCAAAGCCAGCCACAGAGCTCCATTGAGGTAATCTGGCTTTGAGCACTTCCAGAATGAGTATGTGTGGGTAGTGAGAGTTTGCCTGCTCTGTGAACCACAAATTATTTTTGGCTGTCAACCATGAATCAAAGGCCACCTCTAACTAGCTTGGCTTCATCTCTCTCTATCTGTCATGCTGTCAAGTTCTTGGCAACTAGATGTCTGTGCTGAAATGGTGATCCTAATCACAGAAATCCACTCATCTGCCCCACTCCTGCCACACATGTTGCCTGGCCAGGGATCCCTCAATGCCAGGGCCATCAGCTTGTGCTCTTTTACCCCTGATTGCAAGGTGTGTGCCTAGTTTCCTGCCAGACTAAGCTGTTTGTGATTGTCACCCAGTGAAGCAATTTGTTTATCAAGAAAAATGCAAAATAATACATTTAGATGTTCCTATTAACTGCCTACTGAGATCTTAATTGAATTTTTTATGTTCTCCATGAAAAAATTATCTTTATAAATCTAACTCTGCCTAACAAGGACACAGGGACATATGCTTTCTTGTCAGAAAATTTTCAACTGTCGTGTATTACTATATCACTGATAGTTTAAAATGGCAATTTGGGAAGTTATGTTTCTAGGCGAGTTCCCCAATTACTTTAATCAAGGACTAGGCACATATTCAAAGCTCTAGAATAAGAAGTCAATTCAATTCACCACAGAAGGAAAGAGACCCACATGTCGTGCTGGCCCTGCCCCTGGGCACGCTGAGCTAGCCACGGAGTCCCAGTGTGGTGGTGGACACCTGTAATCCCAGCACTGGGTAGGCTTCAAAACAGAAGGCTCACTAGGAGTCCCAGCTGTGTAGTGAGACCCTGTACCAAATACATAGAAAAAGGAGAGAGCCAAATTAAAAAACCAGATGATAATATTTTTTGCAGAAGCCTTGGATTAGACCTTCTAATTAGAGGTATAATTAAACCTCAATGGACATAGTCATAAACATTTTTCTCATTTCCATAAATGCCTGTAGTTTTTCTATCATAATATCTATCATACTTCATTGTAATTTGAAGATCTTTTTCTCTCTTTAAGCATGGTCAATTAAAAAATAATAATTTTGCTCATCACATTATTTCCAGGATGTAGTTACTTTTTGGCATATTTATGTTTCTAATTTGTTGGATTAATGAATAAATGAAGTAATTTCTCAAAAATGTTTTCTTAACCTAAAATATAGTAAATAGAGGCAATAAGTCCAGTTCCAAAAACTCTTTTTTCTAGTCATATGCCTGGCCACCACACATGTCACCCTCCCATGAGAACTGCACCTACATCTCACTGCAGCATTCTGTAATATGGCTCTTGAGAAACACCCAGTCTAGGCACATACACAGTGTAAGTTCTCCTGTGTTATCAGTGCATATTCCATGAAGTATCAAGTAAATTGCAAAAAAAACAAATTGTGTGCATCAATAGAGATGCATCCTTTATGCTCTCTCTACAGGCATTAAGTGAATCTTATTCAGAACTCGTTTTCATCATTCTTGGTGCCATGGTCCCCACAGATTGTTCAACTCCCCCATTGTATTCAGAAGAGTTACGAATTATCTAGGACTCCACATAGTTGTGCAGGCAGAGCCAGATAATTTAGAGCCACCACTCACTTTGTGGATGTCAAAGAGTACTGTGAGTACTGGGACAATTTTAAGACACTATGAGTAGTGTTTATTACATAAAAGAAAGTCAGTGCATAATGTCAGTTTTCCAGTGGGTAGAAATATTTGAGAAAAGTATTTGTTTGAAAAGGATGGCTGGAGAAGACTATATCAAGACAGACACCCTTGAGTAAATAGTGGGATGGGGGCATGTCCACTCTTTAGGGCAATATGCCCTCTTACTTCCTAGGTTCTTCCTTGTGCTTGAAACAGGACTCCCTTCTTCTTTCCAGCATGAAGGACATTTCATGCCCTCTCTTCTCTTTAATCTTTTGGAAATATACAGAGAAAGTTCATAATATTTGGAATGATAATGGAAATGAAATTTTTTAAAAATCCCACTACTTAGCATTTGCTGTTTGATTTGGAGGTGGAGTGCTAGAGAACAAAAAATTGAAGAAGCTAGTTGCTATTTTATCATCATCTAAAGAGAGTCTGCCTGCATTAGGAAAAAAGACCTAAGATGACCAGACAAAAGCAAAAGGAGAGGCCAACAGAGAGAAATTAATCTGTCAATGTTCAGTGCAAGCCCAGAAGCCCAAGGCTGGAGTTCCTTCAAAACAATCCAGAGTCTGCAGGCCATTCCAATTTTCTCATGGTATTAACTACTCAGTTCCCATTTCCTATTTCAGGTAAGAGCTCGGTTGTTGTCATTTACAACCCAAAGACTTCTGTATTCAATAATCCAACAATCCCAATAAATAATTATTGTGAGGATTAAGATACAAAAAAAAAGTCAAAATTATCCACAAAATACAATAAGAAAGATAACCTAATTCAAAAAATCCATAGCTTTCCCATAAGCTTGCTTTTACTATTTTATGTGTCATGTATTTATGCTTATTGTATAATCTGATTGAGAGGTTTTGTACAAGTCTTAGGGTATGATAGGCATTGAGTAAATATGAGATAGTAATAATTTTAAACTTCTACATAGTCAGGCTCATGGTCTAATATTATCTAGTAGTGGTTTTTTTGCATCTTTCTGGCAGGTTCATAAAGGACTTTGGTTTGGATTTTTTAGGGGGTTTTTGTTTTTGTTTTTGTTTTTTCTGTTTGTTTGTTTGGTTGGTTTTTTTTTACATATTGGAGCTGAGGAAAGTATTCTTTTTAAGCTTTTGTTGTTGTTGCTCAGGGTCTCACTACGCAGCTCAGACTCGTAGTGATCCTCCTGATTTCTGCCTCCCTAGTGCTGGGATTATAGGCATGTGCTTCCATGCCCAGACTCCATTTCTGGCTCAGCGTGCCCAGAGACGGGGCCAGCACAGCATGTGGTGCCAGGGGTCGAACCCTGGCCCCTGTGCTTACCTCAACAAGAACTTAGTCTGCTGAGCTATACCACTGGCCCTGAGGAAAGTATTTTTATAATATTCTAGGCTACATAGTATATTTCACCATTTCTAAGAGAGTACCAATATACTTTTGGTAAATAAGATACCAAAAGAGAGAGATGCAACACAACGCAGGTCTATTAGCCATGCTTTCATGATTAGAATTTGATTCTCAAAAATAATAAGACCATAAAGTTGAGAGATTAATTGGACACCAAACTTTAAGCATCACAGGGGGATTTTTTTTATGTGATAAATTCACATTATAAAAAAAAGCAAAATTAAAAATGGATAAGAGGAAGTAGAGAGAGGGTTTGCAAATGGGAAGGGGATCAAGGAATGGAGACAGAGGGCAAAGAAGGGAAGGGAAGGGAAGGGAAGAGGAAGGGTGAAGGCAGGGGAGGAGAAGGAAGGAAAGGGGAAAGGGAGAGAGTGAGGACAGGGAAGGGGAGGTAAGAGAGGGGCGGCAAGGAAAGGATATGGAAGTTAAGGGAAGGCTAAGAAAGAGCAGAATTAAGATGTGTTATGTATATGCACCAACTCCACACAAAACATGTAAACATGTAATCCTAAAATTTAAAATGTAATGAGATGGGAAGACTTCAAAATAGACAGGCCAGCTAGTTAGCTGTGGTAATAGGATCATCCATAAGTAAAAGGCTAAAGATTTATATGATCTGAAGAGAAACCAGAGTATAGGACCACCCATAAGTGATAATAGCAATTATCACTATTGATAATTGTGTGCAGTGATGATGCTAATTCTAAGGCCTAGTTCACCAGCCACCCATTGAATAAATATAGTAAATACAGTATGAATATCCTTTCAATAAGGTCCTTTTGCTTTTAATTAGTCAGAGCTAGTTTGTCTTACTTTCAGCTAGAGAATTCCATTTGGTTAGCAACATACAATTAGCTTTTAT
Source organism: Octodon degus (assembly GCF_000260255.1). Taxonomy (NCBI): domain Eukaryota; kingdom Metazoa; phylum Chordata; class Mammalia; order Rodentia; family Octodontidae; genus Octodon; species Octodon degus. The sequence continues at coordinate 480,737 of NW_004524616.1, forward strand.
CAGGAGGGGGATTAAACTAGTAACAAATATCCTTTTTTATTTCCAGTGAGGCTCCAGAAGCAGCAAACCTTGTCCACTTTAGTGACAGCAATAATATTGTTGATCTTAAATATAATTGTATCTGATATTTGTAGGGTTTTCATATATAACATCATGTAAGAGTCACAAAAACTTTGAGAAGCGAGACCTAAATTGTGCTTCAGTATACAATTGCAGGAACTAAATCTATCTGACGTTAAATAACTTTTCCAAGAGCTGTACCCTACAGTGGTAGAGATGGAATTGCCCTCTCATGTCCAGCATCCTCTCCCTGTACCAATAAAGCCTTTTCTCTGAACTCTGAAAGTGTCCCACTATCGCCTCCTCAGCCTAAAAGACAGCAGGAATCCCATGGGAAACTCAACTGTGCCTTCAGAGTTGCCACACCATGGTCTTTGCCCAGTCACCAAGCAACTGGATACAAGTGAATGCACATTGAGAAGATGAAACAATTGTGTACAGTAACTGGTCTATGTTATCCTCAGAATTATGTTTTAGACTCTAATCTCTAGCGTTAACTTTCTTTCATTAAAGAAATACATGGTATTTTTTTTCTAAGACTTTATCATATTGTATTTCCTTTAAAAAAAAATTTGTCCATTGTTTCAACAGCATCAGGTTGGCTGTGTATTTTATGAATAACAGGTTTAACTTTCCAGGCTATACCTCTATGCCACTTTACTCCATTTTTGGCCCCACATTGCTTAAAAGATACAAATTAAAGTAAAACTTGTTGAGCTCTCCTTATGCCTTCATAAAGAAGAAACAGAACTTTTTATGACTGGGTTGATAAATCAACTCACTAATGTCCACTTTAATCCACATCTTACTCTTTGTGATTTTGCTTTATCTTTAAGAGGAAAAAAGAAACTTGTTGTACTTTCATACTTCAAGTTCCAATAGTTCAGTCTATTTTTATTTTTTATGTATTTAAACAGGATCTACAGAATCTCACTACACAGATCGGACTTATGGCGATCCTCCTGTTTTCAGCCTCCTAAGCCCTGACATTACAGGCATGCACTGCCACCATGCCCAGACCCTGATCCCTGAGCCTGCCTAAGCAGGTGATTTAGTCTGTTGAGCTATCTGGCTGGCCCTTTAGTCTGTTTTTAAATGTCCATAAAATGCTTTATAATCCCCCTACTTTGTATCTGAAACTACATAAACAACACAAAGATACCTGTGCACACAGAGAGAGATAATTGTCTGAAAAATCATTCATTTATTTCAGAGTCCATAATTTGAGGGATTAAACATTCCAATATCTTTTTTAAAAGATTATTCTTAGTTCTCAGGATCGAACTCAGGACCTTATGCTTGTGAGGCAGGTGCTTATGCCACTGAGCTATGCCCTCTTATGTCCAGCATCCCCTTACTCCTCTACTCACTAGGCCTCCCTGAGCTCTGCTTGGTCAGTCCATCAGAGTCACCATTGTCAGGCACTCTGGCCTACACTCTTGCAGCCTGCAACATTGAAAACCAGGCAGGTGGGCATGAGAACAGTGCCAAGGTATTGATGAACTCCACTAGAGCTATTTTAGGAAAAGAATGTCCATCTCTACAATATCTCTTGAAACTAACTGCTACAATATTTTGTGGAAGAAACTTCTCGGAAATTGTGCACCATGCACTTGGGTTATATAGCAATAGTATTCAATCAGGTGTGCATAAGGAAGCATTGATCCTAAACAACCAAAAATATGCCTGTAAATGCTAAATAGAAATGTAAACAGTAAGTTAATTAAGTGTATATATGAGAACAAACATTCCAGAGAAATTACAAATGCATCATGAATCTTCAACTCTCACCTTGTTTTGCTTGACCTAGGCAATGATTAAAAAAATAATTAAATCTAAAAGAGATTAATCAGAAGTAATTTATTTTAAAGGTTTAGTTTTTCTTAATAATAGAAAATCTGGTACTACTGACAGGTTGAGGCTGAACAGAACTGCTCCCACTGGCATACAAGGCAGATTTCACCTGCCTTATCTTCTCCCCCAACTGGCCTACTTCATTCATCCCCTTTACTTGTCTGACAGTCAGATACCAGCAAGAGACTTTTCAGCTCCTAGCCTAACCATTACTACCAAAATTCCTCTTCAAAACTTCTCATGTGACATGTGTAACATGAAAACTGTTATCCACTTTCATACTTCCATCTTTGTAACCTCCCACATTCACATGATCACCAGATCTTGTCCTTTCAGGTCCTCCTCTGAAACACTTCTCTATTTCCGTCCTGAAAGCCTCCAAACCAGTGTTTTGGTTTGTTTTTCCATGTGGCTCACTGCAGTTCTCTCACAAACTGCCAATCAAACATTAGACTTCTAGGATCCCTGGCCAACTTGAACCTATTGCTTCATGCTGCTCATGTGATGATCTTGTCTAAAACTATGACTCCACCATTGCTCATAATAAGTCCAGACACGTGGCTTCAGCGACGTGGATGTTTGAAGCAGGAGTTCAGACTGGGCAACTTAGTGAGACCTTGTCTCAAAATAAAAATTTTAAAGAACTGTGGATTTAGTACAGTATTGTAGTGCTTACCTGGCATATATAAAGCTCAGAATGTGACACACACACACACACACACACACACACACACACACACACTTGTTTTTTCTAGCTCTACTCCAACTAACCACTAGGCAAACTCTCACCTCCTAATTCATTGCACTCATCTTGTCCCATCTGTGGAGAGGTGTTTACCATGCCTTTTGTTGCTTTAAATGCCCCCTCTGTCCAGCAAAGTCTGTCACTTCTGTTCCTTTTCTCTCTGCTCCATTTTCCCTCCATTCAACTTTATTCCTTAATATCCACAACCCTCTCTTTCCAGAGTATCAAGACCAAGCACCTCTTAATGTCCCAAGTTGAAAGTACTCCTTCCTGCTTTTGCATTCCATAGCTCTTGGCTTTTATACTTCCAAGGCACTCTTATCAATTCCCTTGTACTCAAAATATGTGTCAGATTATTTCATTAGAGCATGAATCCCCTCAGGCTAGGCATCATGTCATAACACTTTTAAAACTCTTTTAAAACTTGGTAACTTGCTTGTTCATGGTGGTAATAAATTCCTGAACACTTACTTAGCTTCACATACTGTGCTTAACATTTTACAAGCATACATGCTCTATCTTCTCAGA
>NW_004524616.1:484023-498916 GCF_000260255.1 Octodon degus
AAGAAGGTCCTAACACTAGGAGATGGCAGAACTGCAAATGAAAGCCAGCTGGTTCTATTCATCTAAATAATATGCCCTACTAAATTTTACTCAGTGTTATGTTTTAAAAACATATTGTGTTTTACACACTAAATAAAACCATAGAAAAATTTTAAAGACCTTGTAAAAATAGACACAAAGCATTGCAGCATTTAAAGAAGACTTCTTCAACTGTTTTCCAAATATTGAACAATTTTCTAGGTGAAAATAATATAGGAATGATAAATCCAACTTTAGTTTCAATGTCAACATGTATGTCATAATTAGTTAATGTGGCTTAAATGAAAAGCCATCCTGAGGATATGGATCCTGACAGGACTACACAAATGAAATAATGATAACTGACAGGTACTTCCAAGAAATAAAGTGGTTATTCCACTAAGTACTCTATGCACCATTATAGAAAAGGGTTTATAAAAAAATAAAAGGAACAAAATATTTAAAAATTATATTCCTCTTAAAATATTGACAATAGGCCTGTGCTATGAGAAGGAAAGAAGAATGTTAGGTCTTACTTTTTAAAAATTCAAATTTATTTATTGGAAAATAAATAAATCTTATATGACTGAAACTGAAAATCATTGTTGTGCAGATGAGGCATTGAGAAAATGAGAGGTCTTTACTCAGACCTTAAAATCTAGTCATATTTGAGATTGAGACTACACTGTAAGCTTTACAATTCTGAACCCTGAGGTCGTTCTGCAGCTCCTTTCTGCTATTCTGAGATGTTAATATGATCACAGATTCCCCTCAGTACTAGAAAAACATGTGATGTGAGTTCTTTGTTGTTTTGGTGGTGAAGGTCAACTTGTCTCTACTCAGTGGCTCTGGTCTCTCCCCTTCTCTCCTAAATATATAGCAACCTAGTTTTTCCCTCCAAGAACCCACCGAATGGTGCTGCTGAATGCAGTAGTCCTTTCTTACTCCTCCACTCACTAGGCCTCCCTGAGCTCTGCTTGATCAGTCCGTCGGAGTTACCATGGTCAGGCACTGTGGTCCACACTCTGGCAGCCTGCAACACTGAAAACCAGGCAGGTAGGGGCCAGGGAGATGGCTCAGTAGAATAAGTGCTTGCCTGGCAAGCACAAGGGCCAGAGTTCAATCCCTGGTTCTGAAAAAAAAAAAAAAAGAAGAAGAAGAAAAGAAAAGAAAAGAAAAGAAAAGAAAAGAAAAGAAAAGAAAAGAAAAGAAAGAAAAGAAAAAGAAAAAGAAAACTAGGCAGGTGGGCATGAGAACAGTGCCAAGGTATTGATGGACTCCTCTAGAGCTCTGTTAGGGAAAGAGTGTTCAGTCTAAAGGGTGCTGGATTCCACATTTAATTCACGCAAATTCTCCCAAAATAAAACTGCTCCAAGACCAACATCTTTTCTTCTTTCCTTTCTCTTTCTTTCTTTCTTTCTTTCTTTCTTTCTTTCTTTCTTTCTTTCTTTCTTTCTTTATTTCTTTTTTTTGAGACAGAATCTCACTTTGTATTCCAGGTTGTCCTCAAACTTATGGCAATCCCTCTGCTTCAGCCTTGTGAGTGCTGGTATTGCAGGCGTATGCTACCATACCCACTCTAGCATCTTTTATTTGGTTCCATTTTAACATTAAATAACACAAACACTGACTCCTTTTTGGCTCCATTCCGGAAAACTATTCCATTGCAAATAGATTCAACCTCACTTTCTGGTTTTAAAAAATTTCTGTTTATTCCCCTGAATTTCTATCTGCATGTCAGATCTTAGAAATCCTTACATCCCTAGTTCCCTTTGATATAAAGCAGGGATAATATTAGTATCTCTTTATATGGCTGTTAGGAAGGTAATACTGACTGATTTATGCAAAACTCTTAACCAATGTATTTTAGATTTAATTGTGCTTATTAGACTTTACTAGGATAGAGGGTGAGTTACTTCTTTTAAGGTAATATGCTTTTATAGCTCTAAACGTTTTACTATCCCTGGATTTTGCACTAGTTCTTTATTTTCCTCACTGAATAAAATATGTGGGGACATTAGCCTAGCTCACAAATTAGGTGTGTAGTTGTTATTCACCCTTTAGATAATGCTGAACTACATCACATCTTTGCCCAGATTTGTTGTCAGTCTCACAAGTCTGTATGTCCTGAGAGTTAAAGAATATCATATATGACATATTTGACATATGTGCTATTCTTTAGGGTAGAAGCATGGATTCAAACAGACAAAATTCACATGTTCATGTCTTTTTTTAAAAATTTACAATTCTGTGGAGACAATCAAAAACACGTCAAGTCTCTATGACAATTAGAGTCATGCTGAGGCATCATTTTGGTCTTATTAAATTTAGAATACAGATAAATGTTGACAGATGAAAATGTGATTGGAAGTTAAAGATCATGAAGAAGAAGAAGAAGAAGAAGAAGAAGAAGAAGAAGAAGAAGAAGAAGAAGAAGAAGAAGAAGAAGAAGAAGAAGAAGAAGAAGAAGAAGAAGAAGACATACACTTGTAAGTCATAAGTACTTATTTAATTGATGTCAAAGCCATGGTCTTTTAGGAGTGAATATACAGGGGGGAAAAGGAGAGAGAGAGAATTGATATGCAACCTCCAACATTTATAGGTCTGCAAGCAAAAGGAGATGAGAAGGTGTGGCTAGAAAGTTAGGGGGAAGAGTATGTCCTCAGCCAAAGCCCATCTTCGGGCATGCCAAGGTGCCAGTTGTGACAGCTGTCCTGCCTAAGTGCAGTACATCTGCTTGAGGACTTAGAGTCAAATTGGTGGGGATTTTCTCAGTACGGTGTGGTCTGTGGCTCTCCCTCAAGAGTCTTAATTCCCTTTCCATTTTCAAAAGTGCCAGACCTGCCTCATGGTCTCAAGTGCTTTCCTTCTTCCCTGCTTCTCTCCTTAGTTTTTGCCCTGTCAGTCCCCATAAACCACCTGCTTCTCTGTTCCTAACGTAGAGTGAGTTTTTCAGATAAGAATAATTCTGAGGCTTGTGTTTTCATTATATTTCAAGAGTTTTCCCAGGGTGTCAACTTCTAGTCATTGACTATACTTTAACATAGTCTTTATTAATCATTTTCTGTATCATTTCCATATTAATTTCTATTCCTCTTGCACTTTCAATAAACCATTTCATATGAAACTTTATTTCTGGGGAGATCTACACTAAAATGAATATTATAGGGAGAACAATTATCAACATATTCAAAATATACCCAGAAGTAACTTATGATTATTATTTTTGGGGGGGTTCCAGGTAAAGGAATTCTCATATATTATCCATTAAACCGGCAGATGGAAATTGTTACTGGCCACTGCCCCACACGGTCATAGAGCTACCTGTGTTCACTCAGGCAGTCTACAGGCTTTTCATGTTTCCATTCCCAAGAGCCATTCACGCAACAGATGGTTGAATTTTCTGGAGCTTATTTACAGGCAGAAACTGTTCGGTAAATAGGAAGATGCTTCACAAGTGAGCCAAATGCCGGAGTGCACATCTGGATGGAAGCTTTGGACAGCTGGGCATAGATCAAAATAGTTATTACTGTTGTCAAAGGATTAAGGGTTGTTACAACCTTCTCACAAGGCATCATGGCAGTGCCCTGCTTCTGAAAGTGTTGGCCTGTGCCTCTGATCTTGTCTATGCTTATCTCTCATGAGTATTTCCAAATCATTGTTAGGCTAAATTAAGACTTGAATTCTTCCTCCTTGGAACTACTGACCTTCTGATTGGGCTTGCGTCTTAGCCAGCTTTTCATAATGCTTTCTCAAGAGAGAACTCCCTCACACCACCTCTTTTCTCACACCTCCTCTTGAGCCCCTTGCTAAACTGCAAAGCAATTTCAAACAGCAAGGAACCTAACTAGGAAGCTGAATCTTCTCCAGGGTCCAGCAAACCTGTGAACAAGAATTCATCTAAAGGAAATATAAGCAAGGAAATATTATTTATAAATCAAGAAAGGTCAATCTAATCGCTTAACAATATGCAGTACATTAACTGAATTATAGTGAAACCACATAATTAAAACATCATAGAGTCTGGGGAGATGGCTTAGTGGAATAAGCACTTCCCTGGCAAGTGCAAGGACCTGAGTTCAATCCCCGGTTCCGAAAAAAAAAAAAATCATATAGTAAATGCAATTCACACAGGAATGTTGATATTATTGAATAAAAGAAAATTGCAAGATAGAAGTAGAGTTCCAAGGAAATTATTTTAAGGTATATTATACAGAGACATATGAATATATATCTACACTGATATAACTGCATTCATACATGTACAGAAAATAAACACTATAAGAATATTGCTAGTGGTTATTTTTAAATTGTGACATTACTAATCATATCATCTGCACATTTTTCTGAAGTTTACAAGATTTTGCCAATAAGTATGATTTTCTTCTCCTGAACCAGGAAGGAAAGACTGGTGATAAATACTAGTTTAGAAGATGAGAAAAATTCTTGATGTGTCCTAAAGACAACTGTTGGGGTGTATCAAGGTGGGGTGCAGAAAGGCCAGGACCTGGGTATCAAGCCTACACTGAGACAGCCAAAAGAAAGAGTTTTCATGGGCTGGCGAGATAGCTCAGTGGAATAAGCACCCGGTCTGCATTCTGCACCGGCCCCACCCACAGGGTGTGCTGAGCCAGTGAGCAAACCTGGGCATGGTACACACACTTGTCATTCCAGCACTGGGGAGGATGAAAACAGGAGGATCGCTACAATCCCCAGCTGCATAGTGAGACCTTATATGAAATACATAAATGAAAAAAACAAAAAAGAGTTTTCATTCATTTCTTTCCTCTTGTATCCTATTGTCGGCAGGTCTGAGAGAAACTGTCATTAATCTGCTCATCAATAGAGAATTAATAGCAGATGTAAAGTATTGTGAGGTACCTTCCAGGTAATAAGAAAAAACAAAGCTGCTAAATGGAACTTGTGTAAACTCCGGACCTCACAACAAAAGTACATCAGAAAGAGATTCTAGGCAGCTCTGCTGCCATTTTCTTCAGAATGAAGGAGATTTGTTCCTCTAAAAGCATAACCAAGGGCTTTGTGCTTTTAGTCCACTAATAAATTTGAAATTTCAGAAGCTGAACTCTCTTCTCACACATACCTATAAAGCAGACACTTGGTTTTAATCTTGAATTAAGAATTGATGGGCTCGGGTGGCTTGGGCTGGTCACTTAACCTCCCAGTGCATCTAAATGTGGCATTTGGAAAAAGTATGACAATTATCCTGCCATTGCTTTCAGGGAGGTTATGTGAAAAGGTGAAAAAAACAATTGCACAAGGTAGACTCCCTGAAGTCTAGTCAACATGTAGGCCATGCAAAGACAGGCTTTCTATGGATCTACATCATTGAGCTGCAGTTTCTCTACCCACAGAATGACAGAGGAGAGCTTGTGGTCCCAGAGTCACTTAAGATTCTAGGTCATGAGTAACAAAAATTGATTTGGGTTCCTTTAAGATAAACACAACATGTTGGAAAATTTTCAGCTGAGGAAAAAGAAGGAAGGAGCAGAGATACTAGGTGTCAGAATCAGGGACTATGTTAGCTCTGTCTGTAAGAAAGGTGACAACTGCCTTACAGCCAGAACAGAGACTAATCCACAACTCTGTTCCTGCCTCTATCACTGCTGCTGCAATAAATCATCTTTGACATTTCTCTTATCCTGGGGTCATTCACTCAAGTGACAACACTTCAGGTGGCAGAGCATAGATCATGTACCTGTTTGATGATTTTATGAAGACAAGAAGAGGGAGGATCTTGCTGCCTTGAATCTGCAGTGTGAGTTGGTTCTCTGAAATTACCCTCTGCCAGTCCCATACAGTGTGGGGAAAGGGAAGTTCCCTTAATCTAAATGTATCTCAGTCTCACAACAACATCTATAAAAAGCCAAATAAATATCTCAGACCTCCTTACAATCAATTCAACAGAAGGAAGAAATATTGTGACAAAAATCAATGCTGTGTTAGGGACTAGTTCACTGAATTCTGACCTCAACCAGTATTTCTGATCTTATTTTATTACAGTCCTATAAAATCAGACTACATGCATCTGTATGTCCTGAAGGCCTCACATCCTCTGCTGCTTTATTTAAAACCTATTTCTGCCCAGAATATACTATATTGGCTCCTTTACTATATATCAAAATCTGTCTATTCTTCAGTGCCCAATGCAAAAGTAGCAACTCCATGACATTTTTACTGGCGATTCTTTTTGGGGCAGCCCTGTGCCTACTCTGAATTCTCATGAATCTCCAGTCTATTTGATTCAGTCTCAGAATATTGCTACATTTGGCAAAGCACCCCCACACACACAATCAGATGAGAAATTCTCTCATAGCTACATACCCACTCCATCATCAAACATCTCCCACTGCACCCCAGTTTGTCACTACCCTTCTTCCCCTCTCTTGTTTTTTTCATGTGAATAACAATTAAACTTTTCTAGTGTCCCTTTTGTTTTCCTCAATTCTTTCCTGATTCTCTCTCTCTCTCTCTCTCTCTCTCTCTCTCTCTCTCTCTCACACACACACACACACACACACACATCTAGAAACTATAGGACTCAGGCAGAATCTCCAGGGGATGGAAAGAAAAAAGAATTAGGCTAAAGATTTTTTTTAAAAAGGAAGCTGCATGAAGGAGGAGTAGGTCCTACAAATGCCAGGTTATTAAATTATATCCTGCCACACACCCGTTACACACTTGGAAAATTGCCTTGAATAAAAATCATTTGCTCCTGTACATTTTTTCCCCACTGAATTTTCATATTTTCAAGGATACAGATTATCTCATTCATCTTTTTCTCCCTCACAGGAGTTAGCCTGGTACCTGATACACAACAACCACTCAATATTTATATAATGAATTAATAAGGACATTAATTAGTTAATTAATTAACAAGACTCTGCAGGCCTTCAGGAGCCATGGTTTTGCTCTCCAATAGTTATTCAAGGAAGCAAGTTAATGATTTTCTAGCCCTTGATCCCTGAGAGTTTTATTTCTGCAATATCTGTATAGATACCATGAATAAACTCTCCTAATAAACGAGATCTGTCTAACAGAAAGATTTATTGCCAGGACTCCAAAATCTGTTTGGATCTTCTCCAGAAGTGAGGGCACATATGACACACAGAGTATTCTTTTTTTACATGAGCTTTATTTTCTTTGCCTCTTGCAGTAGCTTTTAGAAGTGTTAGAATGAATGGCTGGAAGTGTTCACATGGGGTAAGACTGTCAGAGCAGGAAGCTTAGTGACAGAAAGCCTCTTGCTGGAGGCGATGACAGCACTCACCTCTCCTATCAGCTACCATTTGACAGCAGCTATACGAGTGACAGTAGCTATTCCATTCATGTGGTACATCCTACTTTCCAGTTTATGAGCCCATTTCACCATCTGAGCAATTATGAGTTGCTTTCGTTTTTATGTATCCCTCCCTCATCCACTTATTTCCACAATTTAAAGCCATATATAGTGAAATGCGCAGACTGTCACAATATTGTTAAAGAAATAAATACTTGGACCCCAAAATAATATTCATTGGATGCTACCAGCATTCAGACTTTTCATACAATAATCATAATAAAAATGAGCTCATGTTTTTAAGGTTCTTCCAGATACCAGTGATTTTCCATGCATTCCATCTCCCAATCCCCAAACTACCCTTAATAAGAGTGAACAAATCACTCTTATTATTCCCATTTTGTTATTGCTGTTGTTTTTGTTATTTTTTTTCTTTTAATTTTTATTCTTTTTGATACTGAGTCTGTGTCCACCACCATGCCCTCTTTAGCGCTGGCACAGCATGCAGTAGTGGGGATCAAACTTGGGACCTTGCACATGCCAGCAGACACTTAATCCACTGAGTAATTTCCCCAGCCCTCTCCACCCCCTATTTTACATATCAGAACACTAAGGATAGAGAGGTTAAGAAGCTTGATCAAAGTCAAACTATATTGGGCCAATGTTTGAGCTCAGGACATTCTGATTCTGTGTCCTGAGCCACCATAAAAACTGCTTCTGCGGTCACATGAACTTACAAAATAATGAACTAAGCAACATTCCCTTACAGCTAGATTCTGTAGTTTTCTGATTTGTTGTTTTGCTTTGAAATTTGGAAAGGGTTGTTTTCTAAACTCATTTCTTTTTTTTCATAAAATATTTGTGCTACTTTGAGAAACATGACATAGCTTAGTTTCCATCTTGAATTTGAACTCTCTGAAAAGATATATGATGGTTCTAATGAAAGAACTGGGGGTCTCATGGCTCATCATGAAAAATAAGAAAAGTTGCCTGCTATTCCCTTCAGCCACACTCTATAGTAAGTTAAGTTTCTTTTTTTGAAATGGAGAAACTGAGAGCCTTCCACAACTAATCCAAGTGGTAGGGTCAGAATAAAAATACAAGAAGACATAAGAAGTGATGTGTTAGCCTGTTGGGCCAGAATGCTGCTCAGAAGTAGGAACTACTAAGAGTCTCTGAGGAGTATGCTACCATGGCAACAGCGCATGCTCTAAGGACAGACCCTGGCTGTGACCTGGAGCTGGACACACTCAATGTGATCAAACCTCAGGTTTTCCATTGACAAATGGAGGTAGTAGCATTTCCCATTCATTAAATGGAGGCAGTAACATCCAGAGGTTAATATAAAAATTGAAGTAGATTAGGTATATAGGTGACTTAGTACAGTAATGGCCCACAGTAACCTTTTAAAAACATAAATTAATCTATCCTGTAATCCCAAAGAGAATGTCGAACATTTTCTAAGAATATTTTATTTTTCAAGATATGATTATGTTTCCCCTGAAGCTTATTTCAATGTATAAATGAAAACAAACAGTACAAGTAGGGCAATATGGATTCACAAATACTGCATTGATTTGTCTGGTTGGGATAATTGCCTAAGAGAGGCATACCTGAACATACTGCTCAGCACATCCTTGGATTTAGTAACTGAACCTTTTTTCATATGATTTATCTGTTGGCCTCTAACCACCCAAACAAAATTGCACTTAAATCCTCCCTCAGAAAAAAGGCTTTCTTTACACATGCCATTCCACTCTTGGTCACTGCTTACTTCCTTTGCCTATGGCTTACTAATCATATTACCCAGTAGGGGCCATAACCTGAGAACCACCCAGAATCTCTCCAGATGATAAAGCTCAGTGTCCTAATCAGTGCACTATAAATACTCTGCAGCCTCTTGGGGCACATCCAGGTTCAGTCTTTATGTATTCAAGCAAGCACACTGTGTTCTCCCCCAGTCTACTCATTTGAAGTATTTTCTTTCAATAATATAATGTACAGAATACTTCTAAGCACACATAATAGCAAAAGTATAATTTTGAAAACACAATCGTTCTGTGTAAGACATGCTCTAAAAAAACTGTGAATGTTTACATTTTACCACAGAAAAGAAACATTGCAATTAATCCCCCTCAAGAATTCTCCCATCTGCTTCCAACATCTTTATCCCATTATTCTTGCCACTTTCTGAAGTAGTTCTAGATGTCCTCTTTGCTAAATATCTTTATTTATGTTGTCATGGTTGCCTCAAAGTCCTGAATCTGTGCAAGAAGTTTACTTTTCATGAGCATCGAGGCTTCAGAGAAGAGTGTCAGAAGCTGGATGGTGCCACTTTCTTGAAGAAATGGATTAGGACACACTGCCAAGTTTTTATGAGCCTCCCTTTCCATTGGATGGCACCAGGTGTAGCAGTCATTGTCCTTTTGACCTCTTTTGGATTCGTGAAAGAGAATTTCTAGAATTACTTCAGAAAGTGGAAGAATGATGGGATAAGTGTGTTTGAAATGAAGGGAAGTATTTTGAGGAAGATTTATGAAAATGTCTCTCATAATATTTTTATTTAAAAATTCACCCTATATATTGATCATACTTCACATATATTATCTACTAAACTCTGTGCATTTCTTATGCATATACTTAATTGCATACATCTTCCCTCTGCTGCAGTACCTTGCCCTCATGATCGATACATCCATCAAGGGGCGGAGAAAATGGCTCAGTAGAGTAAGTGCTTGCCTGGCAAGCGCAAGGGCCTGAGTTCAATACCCGATTCCACAAAGAAAAAAAAAAAAAAATACAACCATCAACTAATCAGCAAAGAGAAAGAAATGGAACAAATTTACTTCCTCCCGAGTTCAAGCCACCCTTCAGCCCAAAGTAATCACAAGTTTATGTGGGTTTTTTTATGTGTTTATTAGCAATGTAGTTGTCTTCTTTGTTTTTTATTTTCCATAATTTTATTGATAAACAAATAGCAATGAGACAGTTTCAAATCAAATCACAAGGACAGTTTCAATAATTAACACACTGCATACATTCTTCCTAGTGGTTAATTGCTGTACAAGATGCGGACTTGATATCCTATTTACAAACACCATTAGAATATATCATTCTATTCATTAAGAGAATGTAACTATATATCTATCCTAACCACTTTGAATACACAGATACAAAATGGATATTCATCTGTATACCCTTTTTTTGTTAAGTTCCGTTATTTGAATATTATAGGTGTGTAAACTCAGCAAAATATTCTAAAAGACTCCAGTAGCCCATACTAGTATTGGGTCTTCAGCTTGACTGGCAATGTCAGAAATTGTTGACCTGAGTCCCCTACAGCTCAACATAACACCATGGCTTTACTTCTTATATTTTGTTTTTATACTTTTCTGCTGGATGGTTAAGACCAAGGTAAAGCAGGACCTATGCAACAAGAGTTGTAGCTTTTGGGTCTGATAAGGTCAGTGAAATACCCTCAGGATTTATCCTGAGATCATGTACCTCTGATTGTAGAACCTTTGTCAGTGTCAGCCATGTGGATGAGTCACGGTCATTGCTTGGCCAATGTGCTCTCTGTGAAAGCCTGAGAGAATGTTTTCTCTCCATGTGACTCTCCTTAGGCACACTCTACATTATCGATCACTTTCCTCTTTGGCCCCATAATCTCCTTGATCAGAAAATTTGGGACACTACTGAGTTACATGACGTTGCAGTACAAGTTCTCTTATGTCTTGAGTCTTAATTGACCTTAGAAGGCTAGGGCCAAAATGTTGGCTTTCCTTGCAGCCCTCCTTTTTCTCTAATTTTGGTCTGCAAACTTAGGTTGTTAGCCATCCAGAATACAAGCTTATTGTTATTATCAAACAACTTAGGCTATTAAGCTTAACCTCACTATCTCTCTGTATATCAAACATCTTAGGCATAATATGGAACAGGTATTTTTCATCAAGTACTGATATGTTCAACTTTAAGTTCCTACAGAATATGATAAAAAACATTTAAAAACTAGAATATATTTTTAAAATAGGCATAAAGAATTATGTACTTCTTATGTTTACACGTAAGTCCAAAAATCTCACCATATGCAACCTTGAAGCAGGACAGTCCCACAATATTCCTTTTCCTGTCTCTTGCTTTCACTCACCACCCCTTTTTTTTACAAATGAGGAAAAGACTTTCTCAGGGAAGCTACAGTTTCATCAATAAAGTATAGTAGAAAAGTCTGGTTTGACTTTAACTCTCATGTTCACACTTTCTAGAAAAATCTCGAGTATGGATTCTAAATATCTGTACATGAGGATTCTGATTATTTTTTCCTTAGTTATTGTAATAACTCCTCTGGTTTCCCATCTTGCTCCCATTCATTACATAGCACTTTGATTGATATTTTTAAAATGTGAACCTAATCATATGACTTTCCTAGTCAAAATCTTCACACTTGTAACAAAATGCAAGGACTACCACCTGATCCAGTAATTACATTTCTGGATAGTTATCCAAAACAGTTGAAGTCAGGATCTTGGAGCTATACCTGCACTCTATGTTTATTGCACCATATTCGCAACAGACAAGATGTGAAAATGCATGTGTATAAATTTCCCTTGATGGAAGAAAAATTAAAACAAATAGTGCAGATAAAACAATTCACTATTACTAAGCTTGAGGAAATCTGGTGAGACATAACAACACAGATGAACCAGGACGATGTTATATTTAAAGAAATAAACCAACCACTGAAGGATAAGTGTTGTATAATTCCACTTAGGTGAGGTATCTAAAAAACACTGAACTCATAAAATAGAATCAATAGTACTTGCCGTTGGCTGGAAAGAGGAGGAAATGGGGTGCTGCTAATGCAGTCTAGAGATCTGGTGCATAATCTCCTGCCTATAGTTAACAATTCTGCAATGCACACTTTAATTTTGGCTACAAGGGTGGACCTCATGCTAAATGTTCATACACCACTGTAAAGTTAAAAAACGTTATTCACATGAGCTACAAGAATCCATCTGATTGTTTCCTGATACTTTTTTGAGTCTACTATTAGTTTCTAAAAATGCTATTGATTTTTAGACATTGATCCTGTGTCTTGCAACTTGATTAAATGTGTCTGTTTTGGGGTATCGCTTTTGTCTTTGTTTTTGTTTTTTAATATAGTGTGTCAACATCCAAAAGAAACAATTTGACTTCTTCCTTTCCAACTTGGCTGTCCTTTATTTCTCCCTTATCTAATTGCTCTGGCTAGGAATCTCAGCACTGAGGAATTCTTGATAGCCCCTTTTCTTTTTTTTTTTTTTTTCTGGCTTCCATCCCTCTAGACATTGTTTTAGGGCTGAGACTGCTTCCAAATTAATTCTAAATGTTCTAGTCAAAGCTTTTCATTACACTCTAAAAAATATATTCTTTTAATTTAGGGATCATGAAGCCAGATTGAATTATTGTTTGGAGTTTAGAGAATTCTATGTTCATCATATTTTAATAGTTTGTTTCCTTCAAGAGCTGTGCTTATGTATTAATGAATTAACTTCTTCATAAAGTGGTTAAAAAAGGAATTTGACAGCTTAATTTTGGAAGAAAAGCCAATTAAAGCATAAACCAAGAACACACTCTGGAAGCATTTCACCTAATAGACTCAGAATGAAGTTTATTCTTTTACTTATAGACCTGATCCCCCATTTCTATTGACTTACTAAACAGTCAATCTTCCCATTTTTATAAAGATTACCATAATGTAATAGTTTAATAATGCTTTTGTGGCAAAAGTATAAGAAAACAGTTGTTTTTCGTTACAGGGAGCATAAGTCTACACTCTTTCCCAAGAGTAATTTGCTAATTTTGTCCAAGTTTAAAATGCACATTTAGTTTGGCTGAGAAATTTCATTTCTAGGACTTTAGTCTATAGTTACTTTTTCACCAATTGAAATAAATAGATATAACAGGTAGATAAATTATTTGACTTTTTTCTCAGTATTGTTGAAATTGAAATAAATAAAAAATGTACGCGTTATTTGTACATGCTTAGAAAAAATTTGGAAGGCTGCACAGAGAAACTATTGAGAAAAGTAAATGAAGATAGGAAAGCCAAACCAATAGAGAAAAAAGAAGCATCGAGTAAAAATATGAAACTTTATTTTTCCATTTATAAGATAATAAATTTGTTAAACAGGAATGAGTTTTAAATTTATATTTGAATATCTAAGATAATATAAAATAAATAAGGTGCAGCATCTTCCCCTCAGGATTTTTAGAAGCAGACATTGAAGTTTCCTTAACTTCTCAGGTCCAAGTTCCTGGCTTATCCAGTCTCATATCAGGGTTGAGATACACTTTCTTCCATAAATAAGAACTGACCACCTCATTTCAAGAGCACCCCTTCAAGTGATGCAAAGCACAAAGAAAACACACATAGAATCCCTGGTTGGAGATGTCAGAATGGAAGCATAGGCAGGAATTACCTGGGCTGGCAGAGTTGGCCAAATGTTAGGAAATGTCATCTGATGTCATTCCGTGGAAGGGAAAGATGTTTTTTGAGTCCTTTTGAGCTGAATTTTGTTTCTTCTCAGTAGAAGTATTGAAACATAATTGAATTGTTTGCCTTAGTGCATCCAGTTCAAAGCTATAGTCCGCAGTGGAGGTGAAATGAAGGTTGTCCTATTAAAATCACACACTGTACCAGGATTGAGTTGCTTTGGTTGCAAGCATTTATGCAAGAGATGAAATGGAGTAGACACTTCCTTCCTGCACTGGAAAAAGTATGTACACAGGACAGGAAATTTAACTATGTATATTTATGATGCCAATTAACAAAAATGGCATTGGCTATGTGGTCAGTATGTTCTCTGGACCAGTCATTACACTGAATGTACTATATATGCTTGTTCACAGAGACTTCACAATCAATTTATCGTGTTTATCCCACAGATCACATAATTTACAACAGTTATAAGTTGCAGAGCCAAGAATAAAGCAATATTGCCCTGATTTCCCAAGACTGTGATTTCAACTACAGCATGACAAGATGCTTTTATTTCTGCTTTGGCATTCTAAGTGGCTTTTTAGAGACACAGGGTCATCCCAGATGCCCTAAACAACAGGAGGAAAGTTTATGTGTCTGAACATCCATTATCTAGGTGATGCAGGCCAAGGCTCAGGGCAGGAGTCATACTCCCTTGCCCTTTGCTCTCATGGAAAAAGGATTTGTGCCATCAGGGTAATGACTACCTGCAAAGTGCACAGGTACCATTGCGTTGATCATTTCCCAAACCACATTGGTTTGCTCAAGCTCTCAGTACAGAAAGCCAACTTTTGCTTTGTTTCATTCCCTTTTTATCTTCAAAACAACATCAAACTATAAAAGAGACACTATTTTCTTCCTTTTACTGATGAGGAAACTGAGGCTATGACATGATGCATACCTTGTTCAGAGTTTTTTTTTAAATTAATTTCATTGATAAATAAATAGCAATGAGACAGTTTCAAAACAAGTTAGTAGGACAGTTACAATGATTAATACATTGTATGTTGCTGTCTTCAGAGTAGTTATTCATAGTACAAGATGCACACATGATATCTTGT
>NW_004524616.1:499016-503219 GCF_000260255.1 Octodon degus
TGGTCCTTCATTTATATCCCCTTTTTTGTTTAGTTTTGTCAGAGATGGGTATTCCATTGCCATTCAAATATTGTAGGTGTGTGAATTCAGCAAAACAATCCAATATAGCCCAGTCATCCATAATAGTAGTGGTAGAGGATTTCAGGAAATGAAAATATATTCCCTGCTCCTGGAAAGGAAGAACCAACATTGTGAAGATGGTAATACTTCAAAATTGTTATACAGATTTAATATAATCTCTATCAAAATACCACCAAATTTTTGGAATGATTTCTCTAGGTCTACCTCACAGACCTAGAGAAATCATTCCAAAAATTTATTTGGAACCAGAAAAGACTTATAGTAGCAAAGACAATCCTGGGCAACAAAGACAAGGCAGGAGGTATTACAATTCCTGATTTTAAATTAAACTGCAAAGCTACTGTGATAAAATCAGCATGATATTGGCCAAAAAACAGACCTGAGGATCAATAGAATAGATTAGAAGATGCAAAAGCAACTACAAACACACTTAGCCACCTTATCTTCGACAGAGGCCCAACATGCTTACTGGAAGAAAGATAGCTTCTTTAACAAATGATGCTGGAAAAACTTACTCTCTACATGTCAAAAACCACAACTAGACACAGGGCTATCACCATGCATTGCACAGAGTTAATTAATTGCTTAAGCTCTGATTGAGGCTCTTAGTTTCCTCACTGGTAAGTTGGACATAATACTGTCCAACACTTAGAGTGGTTGAGATCACATATAGAAAGCTCTGAGCATACAAACTACACCCGATCTCATTGGTAAGTACTTATTTCCTGTTTCATGGAGTCATGGCACTACGTTCAGCAACGCGTGACCCTTCACAAGTTACACAGCTTCTCTAAGCATTATTTATTCAATAGGAATATGATAACCCAATTTGCAGGGGAATTTCAGGACTATATGAAATAAATGCTATACACAGCACTGCTACAATAGCAAACTTTCACTCAAGCTTCAAAAAATAATATTATCCTTCAAAAAAGAATGCCACCAGCACTGGTTGGATAGCTCCAAAGATTAAAGCACTTGTTTAGGCAGATGCAGGGAGCAGAGTTTGATCCCTGGCATGCCATGCTGGCCCCAACCCCAAGGTGCACTGAGATGGCCATTGAGACTGGGCATGGTGGTGCACACCTGTAATCCCAAGACTTGGAGGATCATTATGAGCCCAATCTGTGTAGTGCCACCCTGTATACTCTATACTAAATAAAAAAAAATAATTAAAAATAAAACCCACTTCAAAAAAGAATGCCACTGATAAGTGTTAATTCATATATCTCATTGAATTTCATCTTCCATGTATGAAAACAGTACACTCCCTCTCTTTGCCTTTTCCTCACCTCACTCTCCCCCACACTCCTTAAGAAAAGATTAAATGTTAAATGGGAAATTTTCTTTCCCCTTCACATTGTTTTTAATAGGACCAGGCAGCCATACACCAGGCCTTAGCTTTTCTCATTCTCCAAGTCACAGAGGGCTCTTCGCAGTGGCCTGCAGGAAGATGCCTCAGAGGAGGCCGCATTTTGACGTGGATCTTATTCTGAAACACTGCCAATGCAATTCTTGGCTCTGACCACATGCTTGATGGGTTTCCAGCACAGCATTAGATATGAAAGGGAGGAGGAAAGAATCCCTCTCACCCATAGCTAAAAATAATTTCAGAAGGCTGGAGGCAAAGCAAAGGTGATGCTAGATATCTCCTGAAACAGTTGATAAACCAGCAGTCTCCTGCAAGCCAATTTCATGCATTTTCTTTCTTTTTCTCCCTGAAATACTTTTATTCTGTGCTTGCTAGGTAAAGCCTCACAAATTAAACTAGGAAAACTCTGGGTGGCCTGTCATCCAATCTTTAGCCTGAGGTTGTAGCTGTCCTTTGCAAAGTCTCCTCTCTGAGTCATCACAGCTGATTAAAAGACCTATTCCTTCTAGTTGTTTTCAGGTGCCTAGGTTTGGAACTCAGTAACTCCACGTGAAAAATGTCATATTGGTCAAGAAACAAGACAGTTCAGAGGCACCTGAAACCTGGGCAAAGTATCCCCGTTGGGTTATGTGGTACAAGATACAGGTGAACAATGCTCCCAGGAGATTGGAAAGGTAAAGTCACTTACAGCCATGCAGCCCCTTGACTTAGAAAAGCACAGGTTTCAGCCCCTAACTGTCCTCAGAACCACATTAGTAGAGGTCATCACTGACATCAGGCACATGTGCCTGTCTTCACTGGAACAGTAGGAGCTATTTCTAAATCTTCTATTTTTGACATTGTTATCCTCATGAAATGCGTGCACACAGATCTAGCAAAGATCTACACAGACCAAAGATTGCAAATACACTAATAAAACATTAGTCATATATATATATATATGATATATATATGCTATATATACACAATGTATGTGTATGCATATATGAATACAGATATATATATTTAAGAACTTTTAAAACCTTATATTGTTCTATCAGCTAAATATTATAAATCTTCATTTTATGGATGAAAAAATTAAAGAATGAAGATTCCTCTTTGAGTACATGTTTAAGTTCACAAAGCCAGTCAGTCATTCAGAAAAGTTTCAATGCTGCCTAGATAAGCAATTGAACAGAGAACAGCTTCCACAAGTGAGGATTACACTCTTATACAAAGGCTGATCAAAATATATGGTAAATATTTAAAATTTTTTAGAAATGATTACATTAAAAATTGTATTGCTATTGATCCCCCTCAAAATATATCCCCTCACTTTAAAGACACTTGTACCATAGTCCTTGCAGTTTTCTGAATCAATTCCAAAAGTTATCTTTCATGAGTGTCTTTATGAGATGTGATTAAAAAATGCAATGAATGCTGCTGTTGAGTGATATCCAATGGAAAGGCAAGCTTGTAAAACTTTTATGCTGTGTACTCATCCGATTATTTGGCAGATCTACAACATGCAACTTCTGGCCATTCCCCAGCTAATATGACTGTAAAAGGTGAGCATTTTTGCATCAATTACATAAATTAGTGCCCCCTAGGACAGTTCAAATAATGACATTCATATAACAGATTGATGGTAAATAGGGAGTTATGGCCATAGATTTATTGGTTTAACAATATAAAGTTATAATCTTTGAGGATTATTGTGATGACTCCTCATGGTTTCAGAATGACTCCTTTGGCTCTAGACATCAGTTCAGGAATCTCTTATTTTCTATTAGGAAAATAATATATTGTGAAAACTCTGAAGACACCTAAGTAACATCTTCTTAAGTACATGGCCACTCCTAGCTACAAGGGTGCCTGGAAAACAAGTGTGTATTCGTTCTAAAATTAATAGTGAAGCCACGCAAGAAAGAAATCATGCTAACTTAGGCAAAAGTGGCAGTACTGTTGAACCTGGTGAGTAGAGAGCTTCAAGTGATATTTGGTGGGGAAAATTCATCACACTGATTTTGCAGATTGACTGTATGTGGGTGATCAGGAAGAGTGAAAAAGATTTCTCCACGCATCTTACTAGGTATATTCACTCGAATCTAGAATCCTAAAAAAGGAATAAATGTTGAATATGGGTTGTCATTAGTGCAATATTACATTTTGCAGAGATGTGTATAAGGAGATGTTTGCAATTAAACATAAAGTTTGAAAGTCAGAGAAGTTAGAGGTATAGAAAATTCATATTTGTGGTGCGCAATTATTTGCATAATATTGGAATCACCTTTTCCTGATATTGTTGTTCTCTTGGTATCTTCATAGAAATAATTCTCAAGTAGGCACAATCTAGCTCTCCAGAAGGTATCCACTAATGTCTGGAGACATTGTTTGTGTCATGACTCAAGAGGGGTGGTACTCTTCCATCTAGTGGGTAGAGGTCAGGGACACTGTTAAACATTCTACAATACACTGAGATAATCCTGAGGAAAGCAGATAAAGCCTATCTAAATTGACAATAGTGTGAAAATCAATTTGATGATAAACTGCTGAAGTTCGCATTTTTGTGACTGACAGAGAGACTCTTACTTCTTGGATCAACCCCTTGAAAAAAAGGTTAGTTGCCTTTGCCCATAAAAGCAATATGTTGCTTCCAATGAGGCTTTCTTGACCACATAATCTTTGTAGACATTCTTTTAGGATGAACTGATTGAGTAGGAACTCTTTGTAGTAGAAATCTAAAACAGTCTATGTACAATTCCTAAGAA
>NW_004524616.1:510967-512082 GCF_000260255.1 Octodon degus
TGGTCCTGCCAGTGCAAGGTAGCAGGAAGCTCTCCCACACACTCAGGGGACCTGGTCTAGGACTCGGTCTGGGGATTCCCGGAAAGCAGCAGAAATTCCTACTGGGCGTGCGGGGTCTTCTCAGGCTTTCAAAGAGAGCAAATTGGCCAAACAATGGTGGTGACTCATCCACATGGCTGACACTGATAAAGGGTCTACAATCTGAGGTACAGGATCTCAGGATAAATCCTGAGGATATTTGACTGACCTTATCAGACACAAAAGCTACAATTCTTGTTACATAGTTCTTGCTCTATCTTGGTCTTAACCATCCAGTGGAAAAGTATAAAAACAAAGTATAAGAAGTAAAACCGTACTGTTATGTTGAGCTGTAGGGGACTCAGGTCAACAATTTCTGACATTGCCAGGCAAACGGAAGACCCAATATTATTATGGACTACTGGACTATTTTGGAATATTTTGCTGAGTTCATACACCTATAATATTTAAATGATGGAACTAAACAAAAAGGGGATACAGATGAGTGACAATTTTGTATCTGTGCATTCAAAATGGTTAGGATAGATATATAGCTGCATTCTCTTAATTCAGTGAATAGAGGGATTTGTTGTAATAGTGTTTGTAAATAGGATATCATGTCTTTATCTTGTACAACAAACAACCACTAGGAAGACTGTATGCAATGTGGTAATTATTGGAACTGTCCTACCAATTTGATTTGAAACAGTCTCATTGCTATTTATTTCTCAATAAAATTATGGGGAAAAGGACATATTAAAAAGCTCAACTTACATGTCTGAATTTATAGGCTCTGATCTAATGATACTAAGACCAGTAATGCATTGAAATTATTGAACATGGTGAACCACTTCAAGATTGATTTGTTTCATATTTTGAAAAATTAAATGAAAAGGGGGGTTCTGGGTTAGTCTTCACTCTAAAGAATTAGTCTAAAACTACAACTGAAACATCTCAAATGAAAGTATTGTAAAACTCATTAAGATATACATTAAATTCCCAAACTGCATTTCCTCTATTTGTAATTTAAATGTTGTGCTACTCTCTCTTGATATCCTGTCCAAACACTATTAGTACAAATCTTTCTTCTCATTGAA
>NW_004524616.1:512182-524403 GCF_000260255.1 Octodon degus
AACCCCCAGGCCCTATGTCTGCCTAAGCAGGCACTACCTGACCAGCCTGCCCTCATTTTATTCTGACCAGATTATTTCTTCTTTAATGATCCCAGCTTAGTAGAATGTCTTTATTTTCTAAATTTATGTTTTACTAGTTTTATTAGTTTTATTGAGAAAGAAATACCAATGAGACAGTTTCCAAACAGGTTAGTAGGACAGTTATAATAATTGATACATTGCATATTATCTTCATAGTAGTTATTGAGAGCACAAGATGCAGACATGATATCTTGTCTAAACACTCTTCGTATAAATCTTTCTTCTCATTGAACTAAGAGAAAGTAGCCTTATATCTATCCTATTTTGTATATACATATTCATTTATATCCCCCTTTTTTGTTTAGTTTTGTCAGAGATGGGTGTTAAAATGTCCTTATATGTATATATATATACATATATATATATATATTTCACTACAAAATAATCCTTTATTTATATCCCCCATTTTTAGTTTTGTCGGAGATTGGTATTCCATTGCCATTCAAATATCGTAGGTGAGTGAAATCAGCAAAATAATCCAATATATTGGATAGTCCATAATAGTAGTAGGTTATCCATAGGACTGGCAGTGTCAGAAGTTGTTGACTTGAGCCTTTTACAGCCAAGCATATTAATAAATATGTAATTGTTTATTTTTATTTTTTAAAATTTTTAAACTTTTTTCTTCACATTCTGTAAGGATTTAAAGTTTAGCATATCAATGATTGATGGAAAATACCGGTTTCATGTTATGTCTAAGATGTTTGATATCCATACAGACAGTGAGGTTAAGCTCAACTGCCTATGTTTTAGGGAAATAATATCATTAATCTTCTCTTCTAGAAGGTTAACAACTCAAGTTTGCAGACCAAAAATTAAAGAAAAAGAAGGGCCACAGGATAGGTGACATTTTGGCCCTAGCCATTCAAGGTCAGTGAGAACTCAGGACATAAGAGAACCTGTACTGTAGCATCCTATAACTCAGTGGTGTCCCAAATTTTCTGATCAAGGAAATTATGGGGCTACAGAGGAAAGTGATCGATGATATATAATGTGCTTAAGGACAGTCACATAGGGAGAAAACATTCTCTCACACTTTCATTTCAGAGAGCAAATTGGTCAAGCAATGGCCATGACTCATTCACATGACCAACACTGATAAAGGATCTACAGACTGTGGTACAGGGCTTCAGGGTAAGTCCTCAGGTGATTTGACTGATGTTGTCAGATACAAAAGTTACATTTCTTGTTATAGGTCTTGCTTTATCTTGGTCTTAACCATCCAGCAGAAAAGTATAAAAATGAGGTATAAAAAGTAAATGTTGTACTACTCTTATTGAGAGACAACTTGGATATCAATGGCAGAGCAAGTAACAAAGATTCTAATGAATTTGTTCACATAAGGAGAACCTGGAATATTTCACCTATGAAAAGCCTTCTATAGTCATCTACCACTCAACAATGTTTAAGTCAGTGATGCTTACATTAGGATGTCATGCATCAGAGATGGTGTAAATTTTAGAGCTTGTATCATTAAGAAAGAAAGAGCCCACTGTGGTAACCTATACCCCATAGATTTGGCACCACTGACATATACCACCCAGCCTATGTGTGTAGTGTGCTATACACCTCTAGCTTTGTGTAAGCACTTATTTATGTTTATACAATGATAAAACCACCTAGGGACACATTTTTCAGAACATATTCCCATTGTTATGCAACACACTGCTACATTTAAGTGAGCTTTTATTTGTTTTATTTTTTTAGAGTTCAAAGATATCTGTAAAGGAAAAATGATATCCCCAAACTCAAAATATATTGTTTTGCTGCACTCTGCACCCAGGCCAGGAACCACAAGATGACCTTTGCAGTGCAGCCCATGGAGAGGAATAACAGAAAAGTTGGAGGTGTTTCCTGAGCTGTCCAAAAGTAATTTCCAAAACAGCCTTTTCTGCATCTTCTGATTTAATTGTTCATTCATGGAAAAGGAGAAATTCTTTTTACATAAACAAAAAACCTGAAAAGAGGTTAAATGACAAGTTCACATCACTGTACTTGCAAAGTCTACCTCAGTACAGCCTTCAGCTCTCCTCTTCTACTTCTTTCTTCTTCCCACACTGTGCTTCCAATGCATACGCCTTCTTCACTTTCTGTAATACTCAGCACTCCTTCATGTCTGTTCACCTACAATCTCAACATATGAATGCCCCTGTCCTTTCCATGCTTCATCAATCTAGCTTTCCATTCACTAATCACTTTCCTGTCCTACAACCTTCCTAGACACGTCACAACAGGTCAATTCTTTCTACTTATTTCTTATTTTATGGATGTTTGATTGGTTTGAGACAGAGTTTTTGGATGGTATTAGGGATCAAACCCATGCCATCATGCTCACAAGAGGCCAAGTCTTAAAAGTGTAATCTCTTGTAGCTCACACTGTACAAATATAATTAATTAATCGCATATGTCTGTGTGAACTCAGTCCTCCTAGAATTTGAATCTCAAGCAAACAAGGATTATCCATTTTATATTATCTTTTTTCCCCCTAGAAACTAGCACAATTTCTAGACCATAGTATTCAATATATATTAAATGAATGAGTTGGAGTGAAGTTCAGGCCGAGATATAGTCCAGTGGTAGAGTGCTTGCCTAATGTGTGCACAGTCCTACGCTAGACCCTAACACTACAAAAAGAGATGAAAACTTCACAAATTTGTATTAGTCTTAATGTTATCTATATTGTGTTCATGTTTTTCTTTTCTTAATACATAATTGAACACAGTTTGCATTAAGAAGGTCCCATTTAATAGTCAGGCAAAAGAGTCCCTCCAGATATTCCCCAGGGGACATAATCAGCTAATATGCATATAAGTTCTAAGATGACAGGGAGTTAACAAATATAAAGCATTTGTGGGTAACAACAGTGTTTATTTCGTGGAAATTAAAAATGAAGAATATCAGCTAATTCCAGTTCAGGGAAAAAGAAGAATTGCTAGCTACTAAGATACTAGTCATTCAGTTGTGGCAGGTTTAAACGTTTCAACCATTTATTTATAATTAGGCACAGGGGGGAGTTAAAATAAACTTTCCTGTATAATGCTTTGCTAGCATTGCTGAAAAAACAAAAGTAGCACTGTCTACTGCAATGTCTCAGCTATCACCCATCACTTGCTTACTCTATATAAGAGCAACATGCTCAGATCCCTACAGTGACCCATGAAAGCCTGAGCAAAACTGGTTGGAAAGTGGTATCTATAGGAATGTGGAAAGCTCACATCCTATCAGAAGGAGCAGGCCCCAGATAACCACAGTGGCTTGGGGCCATGCAAAACTTGGGGTCTCTCGTGGTTTGGTGTTTTTGCAAGGGGAACAATATAATACAGGACACATTTTATAGTAGTGTTTTATAATGGATCACCAAAGAATGATATATAAGAAGTACAGGAAATCTGCCCACAAAAAACACTCCAGTTGAGGGTCTAGACCCTAATATCTTGCATGAGTCCAGCTAACAACCTAGAGCTCATAAAAATGCCTCTCACAAGTCCAACTGGAGGCCTAGAGCCCACAACAGTGTCTCATGCAGGCCCATTTCTTGCATCTGTGCTGGAAAGGCCAGAGGTGGAAGCTACAAAGTCTATGCCAGTGGGATGAAGGATCTGTGCTAGCAAGCTGAGAGGTCGGCACTGGAGCTAGAAAGAAACACTCAAGGTAAGCACCAGAGCTGCCCCAAAAGTACCACAACCATCCTCAGCAACAGTGAGGTCCTGAGCTCCTCCAGTGATGAGGAAAGCCAAGTTCCCATCAGGAAAGCCAATGTGACAAGCGTCATGAGGCTGAGCAGTACATCATCTTCCCCACCAGATGCAGGAAGCAATGTGCAAGATGAGGACTCAAGTTTCTCCAAAGTTCACTGGGTAAGCCAGCACGACAAGATGCTCCAACACAACAGCCCAAAAGAACTGGTAGCCTCCAATAGTTCCAACAGCTTCTCCAAACAACATCCCTAGCAGCACTTCAGCAGTTTCTCCTGTTCTTTCTCTATACTGCTAGCAACAATCCTCAGGTGGGCTGCCTGCACCCAGAACCACCCAAGTTTAATTCAGCTGGGTGTAGTAAGTTGACCACCAGTTAGAAATCCACTTCAGGGGCTGGCAAGATAGCTCAGCAGACTAAAGCACTGCTTAAGCAGGTACAAGAACAAGAGTTCGATTCCCCCATGCATGCGGTGCTGGCCCTCCCCACCGGGCACAATGAGACTTCCACTGAGACTGGGCATGGTGACACAAACCTGTAATCCTAGCACATGGGAGGCTGAAAACAGGAGGATCACTATGAGTCTGATTTGTGTATTGAGACTCTGTGGACCTTGTACTAAATACACTTTTAAAAAATCCACTACAGTGTCCCATTGTGCTTGTAAATATCCTCACATTAAGCTAATACCTGAGTAAACTATAGCATAGGCAAGATAGTGATAGATACAGATACAGAAAGATATGCAAGGGCCACTAGTTTGTCAAACCCTACCTTTGGCCAGAGTTGACTACAGTGTAGACAGTGTATACATTGTATAGTAGACACATATCTTCCAGGTTTAGAGTTCGAAGAAAATTTCTTTATTTCTCCATTGCCAATAATTTAGCTCTCTCTGTCTCTGTCTCTGTCTGTCTCTCCCTCTCTGTCACTCTGTCACTTTCTCTGTTTCTCTCTCTCTCTCTCTCTCTCTCTCTCTCTCTCTCTCTCTCTCTCTCTCTCTCCCTCCTGTTTCTCCAAGTTGGCAGCAATCTTCATTTATAATAAAGAGCAACATGAAAATAAAATCCACCTGTCCTAATTTCTATTTAATCATAGAAAAGTTTCCTGTCAGAGAAAATATCAACTTCATTCAAATTATTCTTTTTCCAATATAGCCTGACCCTCTTCACCTGAGAAAGGAAAAAGATCGTGCTGCTTTTCTTTCTCTTTTTATTATTGCACTCATATATGCCAAGACGGTTTTTAGAAAAATAAAATATGTGCTTAAGACATGTGTGCATCACCAAGACGTAAAAGGAGTTAAAGTTTTGCAGTATTTATTTCAAGTCTCTTCTTCAAATAAATACAATAAAGCACTATAAATAAAGTTAAATTTTATTTTTCCTAATTTTTAGTCCTTTTCATCTTTGAAGCACTTTCCTCATGACAATGTCCTCAAACTGTCCGTCCAGTCCCTCTTGCATTAATATCCATACACACATATCAGGGAGCAGGGATAATTTTAGATGTTTTCCTGTGCATAGATGTCATCATATTGTATGTAAATTCTGTGCTTGTTTTTACATCGTCATTACTTTAGATTTATCTATAGATGGAAAGAGAGAGAGAGCAATCATTCTAACTTACATATTGTACTTTATCATATGAATATACCCATTTTTCTTTTCCAAATGATGTACATATGCTAGAACATAACACTTCCTCCAAAATTACAACTCAAAAGAATATTGAAACTTTGTAGTCTTTAATATTATGGTATAGTCTTTTAATTACTTTATAACACCATTGGGAAAAATATATTATTCAGAAATAATTACTGGTGACTAGAATAACTGTAACAATTTTAGCTTCAGAAAGAGGAAGAAAAAGAGAGACATAAGGGGAAAAAACAACACAAACCAGGTAGTAATTATTTTTGAGTTGGCATGTCATAAATGTATTGTGTGCTGTTATCCATAACCCTTTGAAGATCACATTGAAACAATGCAATAATTCATTTATATCACAGAGAGGAAGTAGAAAATAAGTACAGGACAAAGGAATAAACCAATGATCTCAATGTTAAGACATACAGATCCCTGTAGTAGGATTGAATTTTCCAGAGAAACTACCACAGAGTGATTCATAAACTGCTGAGGATGACATGTGGTGGGACACTATATGATTCAGAAAGTAGTTCTTCATAGATTAGAAGCCTGATAACAAACACATTGTAGAAGAAAAATTTTAAATCATTTTCTGAAATTGTAACTGGAGAAAGAGAATAACATTTCTAAGGTACTATTTTACATATTGTGTAGCTTGCACACTTTGTTTTCCATCTTAAATACTGACTTTTTATACTCTTAAAAGTTTGCATATTAAATTGATTATTTCTTTAAGCCTTTTATTCTGAAAAAGGAAGAAGGTATTTTGGTTAGCTCCAGTTGCATTAAAAGAAAAAATAACACATTGCTAAGAATGTTACTCAGTAAGATATGCACTTAAAATGCATATGGTCTTCAGTTTGATCACCAGCAACACCACATACACACACACACACACACACACACACACACACTAAATATGTTGATCACAGAAATTAATTTATCAGAATTCTGAGAGTCAGTAAGTCCAAGATCAAGTTCCAGCAAGACAGTTTCATCTTAAGGCCTCTTCTCTGGGTGTGTGGGTGGCCACCACTTCATTGTGCACCCACAATCTAACCTCTCCTCTATATGCATATGTCAGGCCAAGCCCTAGTAACTCAGGGACCCCTTGAAACTTCATACAAACTGGAGAACTTCCATAGAGGCTCTATCTCCAAATTTGGTGTTAGGGCTTCAGCATACAAATTTTGAGAAGTAACAAATATTGTCTGTAGCAGGACCACTGTATATTTGAAGTAGTGTTATGTTTAGGTATATGATTTCTAATTCTTACTGTAAACAACATAGCCTTGCACATCCTCACACTTGACTTCCTACACATGGCCACAAGTGAGAATTTCACTGGTGTATATGCTTAGCATAAATGGTACATCACTTTTTTCCTGTGTAATGTCTTTAAAATTCTTATTACTCCTGAAGGGGCTTTTCTTTCTTACAAGGGTCAAAGAGCCACCAAAATGCAGGCTGAAATCCAGGTCAGTTCCTCTCAGAAGTCTCTGAACAACAGCTTCTTGCAAAACACAGGACTCTATGCCAAGAATAATTATCTTCACCAGCTGGCTCCCTCATCTACCATTTGTGAATTACAACTATCCAGTCAGTGGATCAATGTGACATTAACAAGAATGGGTCACAGATGAGCCAAAAGAGGCTCTGCCATTCCCAGAGTGCAGTGCAGGCCCTGTCCCTTGGGCAATCTGAGAGTGCTACTGAGACTGGGTTTAGTGGCGCAGGCCTGTAATCCCAGCTCTTGGGAGGCTGAAAACAGGAGGATCACTACAAGTCCAATCTGTGTAGTGAGACCCTGTAGGCCCTGTACTAAATACATAAAAAAGGGGCTCTGCCAGTTGTTTTCAGCTCATCTCTGCAGCACTGGCACCCTTCTCGTTAGTATGGGATGTAGAACCCAGAACAAGAATCTGTGTGGCCACCGGAAACTCCAGAATGCAAGGTTTGGTCATTTCCAGAACACAGCGAGCCTAGGGAGGCAAAGAGACCCAGAAGAAGAAAATCCTCCTTAATTAAGCTAAAAGGTTACACTCCTGAGGATTTGATAAAGACTAAAAGCCAGATGTAGCCCAGAGAAACAGCAGATCTGAAAGCAAAATTAAAAGAGAAAACCTGGTTCTATTCTCTCTGTAGTAAATATTTCCTTCAGGGTATCCCTTGCAACACGCAAGTTAAAAACAATGTATTTGGGGCCGGGGAGATGGCTGTGTGGAATAAGTGCTTTCCTGGCAAGTGCAAGGGCCTGAGTTCAATCCCTGGTTCTGAAAAAAAAAATGTATTTGAAGTTCCAGTGACTTTATTGAGTGTGTTTGAAAGTAAATAAATCCATAAAATTAGGTGTCTCCTCAATAAAAAGCCCTAAATCCAAGGCTCAGGAACACTGAGGGTCAATTGACCACTTATGGTTGCAGTCATACAATTTAAGTAGCATTCTAATTCTACATATCCATGGGACCTAACCTCTGAACCTGTTCCT
The DNA here is from genome assembly GCF_000260255.1 of Octodon degus. NCBI lineage: Eukaryota > Metazoa > Chordata > Mammalia > Rodentia > Octodontidae > Octodon > Octodon degus. The sequence continues at coordinate 520,097 of NW_004524616.1, forward strand.
TAATCTACAATATGGGAATAATAATCCCCATGTCGTGACATTCTTGAAAGGAGTATATGTCATAATATCATAATGCTAGCTAGTGACTAGCAGTTTCAGGAACAGCTAATATAGAGTGCTTTCTATTATACAAGGAGTGTTTGATACAAGTTAGCTATTATATTTTCTTCTTTTCACTTTAATCATTTAATAGTTTATCCTGAGAACCACGTGGGTGATGTGATTGTTTATGTGTGGACCACCCCTAACGTTACTCAGGCAGGAGACATTTCAACCAGTATATTCTTATAATGAATAAATTTGACAAAATTATTATTTTATATTTTCTGTTATTTTATCAAAATATGTGATTTTTGGTCATCTAGATTTAAGTAATTGGACTGGTAAGTGGTTAAATGTAGCCAGAAATAATTCTAATGCTGATTTTTTAAATACTAATATCAGTCATTGAATATTTTCCCCAGTGTCATTGGGCTAAGTCATCTTATTCAACCTTCACAATCAGGATATGAGTGTTATTTAATATTCACTTTATGAAGGAAAAAACCATGACTCAGAAGGTTAAGTATTTTTCCCCAGAATAGACAATTGATGAGTGGTAGAAGCTGGACTCTAAATGAGATCAGTTTCATAGCCCTTTTTTAACCATGATAAAGCACCTTACCAAGCATCTTGCACTTCAGGTAAACTGGGGTGAAAATAATCTCTAGGGCACTCTAATATGCACACATGTGCCTGCAGCTCAATAGTGGGACAAAATTAAAAGTCCCTAATAGTATTGGCTTTTTAAATTCTAAAGAAGGTTGTTGAAGATTTGTCTCACTTTGACATCTCTGGCCAGTTGCTTCACTCATCTCACTTCACATCTGCAATACAGCAGGGTAAGCCCATTGTGAGCTCTCATTCTCAGATGCGATTCCATAGCCTTTAAGTCAGACTGACAGCTACCATGTGAGATAGCCTCTTCCTGTTCCCTAGCCCCATGCTTCTTCCCTCAGGTAAAAATCAACTTTTTGAAAACAATGTATTTGCTTGTTACAGGGTCTCACTATGCAGCTCGGACTCATGGTGATCCTCCTGCTTTCAGCCTCCCCAGCACTGGGATTACAGGCACAAACCACCCACCCAGACTCTGTGGCCAGCTCAGGATGGGACTGGCACAGTATGTGGTGCCAAGACTGAACTGCATCCCTGCACTTGCCTAAGCAGAAACTTTATTCCACTAAACTATCTCACCAGCCCCCAAATCAAGCTTTTATTCAAATCCTCAAAAAGATTCAGTTTTTTCTCCATGGTTGAAGGACAAACATGCAAATACAAGAAAAACAATATAAGAAATTGTGAACACTTCTGCTGGATTTTGGAAAGAACTTAGGGGCTGCATTTAAAGGTGAATGAGTCTTATCATGCTCAAACTGTCTCAAGATGGGACAGTAAAGGACAGATTGAAAAAAGATTGAACACTTGAGTGACTGGAGGCTGAATTGATTTTCTTTTCTCTTTTGGGTTTTTTTTTCATTCATCTACTTCTGAGCCCCTATGCTATGGAAGACACTGGGAGTCAAGGGCATTGAAGATTATTCCTCAGGAGCGGATATGTGGAGATAGTGTGACTCTGGCTACACCACAAGGAACCAAAGAAAGCCATTATAGGAATCAAAGTTGCTTTGTGGCATGAGCTGTACTTTGGCTGTGTTGCTTTATTCTATCCTAATGACCTTATGTGGTCCTCATTACTACAACAGACTGGATTCCAGTTTGGATCAACCTAATCACAAAGCCTATCTTCTTAATTATTCTGCAGTGCTGTAAAAAGAGCACAATGAAGTGTATGGATTGTATACATCATGGGCCAAGGGAAAGAAATAACAAGTTATTTCCTGGAGCTGGATTATAGAGGACAGAGAGCAGCTGAGTGCAGCCTGATTTGGCAGGTACAAGAGACAGAGTTGGTCTGGAAAACCAGGGCCAGCCATAAAGAGGTCTCTAGCAAGAAAACTGTGAATGTTAATCATGATATTCCAACTTGTTAGATAATAAATGCCTAGTAGTTTAGTAAAGCACAGTATGGGATGTGCTTGTAGGTTGGACTGGCTTGTAGTCCAGCAAATTAGGGGTGAAAGACCCACCCCAGCTGTGAGTAGCCCCCATGTATCAAAGCATTATTAGATAAATAGATATAGCACAAGGTATACAAATATATAAGAAATTATAAGATTATCTTTCCATGGTCAGCCTCAAAATTGGATGAGGAAGTGTGCAGTGTGCAGAAGGTATCTGCATGCTGGAGGCTGAAGGTTCTGGTCCAATATTTGGAGCTCATTGCAGTGTCCGTACAAATTCATACCAGGAGACCAATGGGTCTGTAATGAATGGCTAATGAGTCTACACCAGAAGGCTAAAGGATACAGGTGGAAACCAAACAGTCTGCACTAGAAGCCAAGAGATGATATCAAAGGTTGATGACAAAGACTGGAGCTCCTCTGAAGAACCAAAGCCAGTCTGTTCTTCCTCATTCCCCATTCATGCTCTCCTGACAATAAGCTTCTCAAGAGTTGGTTCTCTACACTCTAGCATATAGACAGCCACCTTAGGGTAGGTCATATACACCACAGGGTACAAAATTGTTGAGCAGACTTAGTTAAGATTCTAAACTTTGGAAGTTGACACAATCAACCACTACAACCCACCAATAGACATGTAGGTTGGATGGAATACAAGAGGAGAAAGAAACAAGTGTTTGATATTTTCAGATAACTCCACAATGATTACATCTTTTGTTAACATTGCCCTGGACAACAATCTCCAGCTTCCTCAGCCTTCCAAAGCAGACTCAAACCAGCAATTCTCCAGTGAGCTTCCAGACCTTTCACCTTCAACTGGTACTGCATCTTTGATCCTTCTTTTTCTGCAGCTTCCATCTTTGTGGGATGAGCAGCTGCTCAATCCTCCAGGTCTCCAGGGCACAAACAGCTATTATGGATCCTCCTATCTCTTATCTTGTAATGATACCTAATTAAGTCCCTTGCATAAGTATACAAATATTTTCAATTGATTCTTTTCCTCTAGAGAACTCTAATCAATATAGAAATTATATGTCTGTATTTTATTTTTATAAAGATTATTTTAACTTCTCTGTACAAAATGTATCCAAGCATGGCAAAACTGGCACATTGTGGACAATACCTATGATAATAATAGCAGGCACCATTCAAAATTGAAATTTTTTGAGAAGTAATTAGAGATTAAAATATTATGCAAGTTTAGTTCAAGTTTGGTAGATCTAGACCTGGTGAGCTCAGGCATACTGATAGGCCCTGCAGGGTCCAGACCAATGCCCAGACCTACAGGACAATCCCCACAGCAAAGAAGTGGAAACAGGTTCCTGTAAATTGTATCTGTGCTTTGGTTTGATTATAAATATTGTTTAATTTCGATTTCAGCAGTCCACATTCAGAAGGAGTCATGGAGCCTAGCAGCCAGCAGGGCCCAGTGGGTCCACTCCACTTTGGCAGGCTGCAAGAAAAAGGACGCAATGAGCCTAGAAGCATCCAGTGCCCAGTGGGCCCACTTTGATGGGGTGCAGAAGGAAGGAGTCAGGCACAGTAACAAGACACAACCCAGTCGCAGCTGGTTGAATTCAAGTTGGGAGATCTAGACCTGGTGAGCAGAAGCATACTGCTAGTCCCCACAGGGCCCAGACTGAGGCCCAGACCTACAGGAGTGTCCTTGCAGCAAAGAGGTGGCAACAGGTAACTGAAGTGATCTAGTCTGCCTGGAACACTCCATGTATATGAAGGGGAGGTGCTCACATGTAACTCAGGGAAACTAACTTAAAAACAAATTCCAAATTTAAGACCTGCTTTGTAATACAGCTATGTTTGTCCCTATAGTCTAAACCCATTAGTTACAAAAGTTTGTCAAATTCTTCATTTTACTGCCTATTATTAGTACTGCTAATTGTACTTCTCTAATAGGAAAACACATATGCCTAAACCACGTATTCTCCCTTGGATAAAAATATTGGGAGGTGCGTGGATAATAAGCTCACAAAAGCCCTATACCAAAGGATGGAGGAGAGTGCCAAACAGAAAATATATCTCACTCTCAATCAATAGAAAAGACAAGAGTCCCAGCCCAGGCGCAGCATGGGCCGGACCCTCTCCCAGCCCCTCCGGCCGCCCCCCACCACTCCGCAGTGCCTCCCCCACCCCGCCCGCCAAGTACGATTTTCTGCCGAGTTCCCGGAGCCCCCAGACCCAGTCCTAGCCCAGGTCCGGTGAGTGTGCGGAGAGTTTCCTGCTACC
>NW_004524616.1:549136-550333 GCF_000260255.1 Octodon degus
TTTTTTTTTCAAATTGGGTTTCCTCCCTATGTTTCTGTAGTTGCTTCTTTACTTCAGATGCTATGAGTTCTGAGAATTCTTTTTTTTTTTTCTCAGAAAAGAATTGCACTCTGATTTCCTCTATATCTTTCTGCTGTTGCTTATTTACTATCGACGATATTAACTCATGCCTTTGAGCCAAGCTAGTGTCCTCTGCACTTTTCTGGGTGGGCATTGGTTTTCCTTCATATGTTTCTGCATTTGATTCTTTACTGCAGATGTTATTAATTCAGGGATTATTTTTTTATTTCCAATCTGAGTTCCTCTATACCTTTCTGCAGCTGTTTCTTTATTTCAGATGCTGTTGGTTCATTGTTTTCAGCTGAAAATTTCAGTGATTCCCAATTTATTCTGTGTTAGTGTCCTCTGCACTTGTTATGGGTGGGCTTGTGTTCTGAGGTTGCATTTTGTTCCTTCTTGTCATTTTGTGTAGCACTGTCTTCTGAACTTTGTTGTAGATCTTTGTTTCAGTTATAGCCTTAACATGTACTGAAGTTCAGGCAGATCTACAAAGTTTGGATTTATCCAGCTGTTCCTGGCTTGGGTCTGGCTGCTTTGCTCAGCTCTTTCCTGCTGCTGTCCTTGGGGGTGAACCTGTTGTGCCCCTGTGGCGAGATGTTCTGCTCCTGGACTAGCTGGTTGGATCTATCCTCTACACTCTCTTCAGGGATTGTAGCTGCAGGGTTTCACCCCAGGCCTGTATGCCAGGCCTGAGCTGAGCCTGGAGGGGACAAGGTGGGGTAGCGGGGAGAGGAAGCTCTCCCACACACTCACCAGGCCTGGGCTATGACTGGATCTGAGGGTTCCTGGAACGTGGCAGAAATTCATACCCTGTGTGCGGGTTGTGTGTGGGTACAACAGATTGATGGGGCCATCCCAAGTGGGTCTAAGAGGGTCTCACCCACACCGCGCCTGGGCTTGAACCAGTAGTAGGGTCTGCCAGCTCAGGGTAGCAGGAAGCTTTCCCACACACTCAACGGGCCTGGGCTAGGACTGGGTCAGTTGTTAAATTTTCTGCCAATATCAATTTCCTGGTTGTGATAGTGTCCTGAATTTATATAAATTTGTCTCTAAGGAAGACATGGAGGTTGTATAGGATCTCTATATTTTAGTCCTTACACTTACATGAGAGTCTATGATGATCTAGACATAAAATAA
>NW_004524616.1:551788-555993 GCF_000260255.1 Octodon degus
AAAAAAAAAAATTTAGTTTCCCAAGATCTTTTCAAGGTTCAGAAAATTATCAGTATTCATTCCTCTTTTACTATTCCTGATTCTGGGGGATGTAAATGATATTTAATGTGAGGCACAAAGACTAACTTGGAAGAAGAAAAACCAAATTTTATCATCCAGCTCTCCTACATCCCTCAGTTGTATTTCTAATCTTTGTGGACACTTTGACAATGTTCTCCATTTCACCTGCTAAGGCACCTTTTCAGAAAACTCCCAATCAGTATGATTGACTGGATTGATGCCTAAATTTTCATTTGCTGTACGAGTTCAACAAATTAATCTGGCATATAATGAAATATTGTGAAACAATTTCACAATGGATATTGCAAATACTGCCTTATTCAATTACTGTCAAAATGCACATATAGGAAAACTGAAAATCTGAACATATAATTGCAGACTTAATTACTACTCTGCGCTAACCAGAGGCAATCATACAGAATTTGTCAAAGTATTTAAACTAGTTCTAATCTTTCTAATTTCAAAGAAATAAGAACATTTAACCAAGCACTAAGATGATGACTTATTCAGTTTCTTATTTTCCTTGAGTTAACAGAATGATTCAGGCATCATCCGATGAAAGTTTTTCAATGAATCACTGTTATGGACTATAACTGAATATTTTAGAATGTACTATAATGTACATTATCTCAGTTGAATTTTCTTAAAAATTATGACTACATATAAAACTTAAAAACCTTGTCCCTTATCTTCAACAATAAATAATTTATGTAATGAATATTTGTTGCCTGTTATACTACATCCTAAGTACTAGGGTACAACCATGTGGTAGATTAACCAAATGGTAAATTTGAAATGCCCAGATGAACTAAATCACTGTGGTACTGAATGTGGAAGGCCCAGCTGAGAATTGTTGCCAACAGCATAAGAGGAGTACTGGAGTGGAAGATGCTAATGTTATTGTTCTCCTGAAGAAGCCTGTCTTACTGGTTTCCATGATAAGAACTCAGCTATTATCACCACAGGAGCTCTGGTCCTCACTGTCACTGAGGATGGCTGTTGTTTTCTTTGGGGATGCTCTGGTGCTTACCTTGGAGAGTTGTTTTCTGGCTCCTGTGCAGATCCTTCAGCTTGCTTCCACAGATCCTTCATCCTCAATAGTGCAGAAATTCTAGCTTCCACCACTGGCCTTGGGGCCTTCCCAGTACTGATCCTTGATCTGCATGAGAAATTGTCCTGAGTACTAAGCCCATAGTCGGACCCATGCAAGACTGTGGTGCATTTCCAACTGGTGGTCAACTTGTTACACCCAGCGGAACTGAACTAGGATGGTGCAGAGTGTGGGAGGCCCACCTGAGGATTGTTGCCAGCAGCATAAGAGGCAGAACTACAGAGGCTTTGGGGAGACTGTTGGGAAGCTGTTTGAAGAAGCTGCTAGTTCTGCTGGAGACCTTGTCATGCTGGATTTCCTGATGAACGTGGCTGTTCTCATTGAAGGAGGAGCTCAGGATCTCACTGTCACTGAGAATGGCTGTGGTTCACTTTGGTCACTCTGGTCCTCATCTTGAGCATTATTGCTGGCTCCAGAGGGGAACATGGTGTACAGCTCAGTCTCTTGGAGAAGTTTACCATGTTAACTTTCCTGATGGAAATACAGCTTTCAGACAAGGAGGTCCTTGTCTGGACCTCACCAGACAAGGAGCTCTGGACCCCACTGTTGCTGAAGATGGTTGTGGTACTTTTTGGGAGGACTCTGGTTCTTACCTTGAGTGTCTCATCCTGGCTCCAGTTCAGATCTCTCTCAACCTGTTAGCACAGATCCTTCATCATGATGGCATAGACATTCTAGCTGCCACCATTGACCTTTGGGGCTTCCCAGTGCAGATCTGTGAAGTGGGCCTGCATGAAACATTGTTGTGGGCTCTAGGACTCTGCCTGGACATGTGGGAGGAATTGTGAGCACTAGGTTTTCAGCTGGACTCATTCAGGATATTATGACCCAGGCTCTCAGCTGGATTCTTTGGTCTTTAGTATGTGGACAGATTTCCTGCACTATTTACATGGTTAATTCAGTATAAAATAATCTCATAAAATGTATCTTATATTGCATTGCTCCCCTTGAAAATCCACAAACTATGGCAAGGATTTTGCGATGGGGTCTAGGCCCTTATCTGGATTCTTTGGTTCTCTAGCGTTGGTCAGATCTCCTTCACTTTTTTGTATTTGACTCTTTGGGCAAATATTATAAGATAATCCTACAAATTATATGTACTGTACTAAATCTTTCTCCTCCTAAAACCTTTTTATCCCCTTCTAAATCCTGACTACAACAATCTACATGTTAGTGTTCCTCATCTAAAAAACAGTAAGCAAGTGAGTTATAAATAAAACAGAATGGTTTGATATGGAATAATTGCATGTCTACTTCAAATAAGTCAATATTTGAGCACAAGCTTATTTTGTATGGCTGAGAAAACTCTTATTCCTACATGCTTAGTGTTTTATTAAATTTGGCATATGTTTGTGTATTTTTACATCACAAATAATAAATTCCCATTTATTTTAGCTTTTTACTTCCTCATACTTTTACCAGAGCAAGTCCTAATTTGCTTAACTAAAAAAATGATCATTTGCTCTACAATATAATTATTTTTAAATTTTAAATTACAAGTACATGTGTGCAGTACATACTGTTTACACTTCTTATGGGAACTTGATAGGTGTATGTAATACATTTTAACTTTTTCTCATGCTCTTTCTATTCCTTTCGCCCAATTCTACTCATCCTTTAATCACTCTCCTTTATATGTACATATTTACAGTACATAATGCTTACATTTTTATGTGGAGATTGTACTTGTACATAACATATCCTGATTCCTATTTATTTCAGCGCTCCAATATCTTCACTTCTATTTTTTTCTTTGATTCAGAGAAATGCATAACACTATCCTTGCTTTGCAGGTGAGGAAATTTTTGGCTGCCTCAGAACACACCAAAACAATGACTGAAACTCCAGACTATGGACTTCTCAGTGTCCATTCCAGAATAAACTGATAGTGTAGAGATTTCTACTCAACTTTCTTGACATGTGTTCTGTTTCTCATCACCAGTGACAGAGATTACTCAGTGAGAAAGATGTGAACTTTGACCTTTTGAAATCTCCTAACTCAGAAGGCATTGAAATAATTAAAGCCACTCACAGGTGTTTGAATAGTCTCAAAGGTTTTTCATTTTCTTCTTTGTTTTAATTTGGTTTATATTTCAATTGAGAGTTAATGCTCAAAATAATTAAAGTCTGGAGCTTTAATTTTCATGTTATCTCAAATCCCATAAGACTTTAGATGACAATTTAAATGATAGTTGTTATAGTTTTAATCTAAAAATCTCCTTCAAAAGTCTCAGGTATTTAGAAGTGGGTCTTTTATAAGGCAGTTTGATCATGGGGATGTTACAAGTAGATTAATCCATCAATGAACTCATAGGTGAATGTTCTTTTTTATTTTAAAGAGAATAAAAAATAATAGATAAGAGATTAAAAACCATACACAATTTCAGAAAAAGATGATAGGTGTTCAGCATTTGTTGTTACATTGCACACTGTCTTCAGTGTAGTTGCTCAGATTACTAGATATAAACAGGTAAAATATCAAAATACCAATTCTTAGCATTAACTGTTTGCTTAAACAATAGAAATTAGTACAATAATCTTAACTCTCAAATATATATATATATGACATATATGATATATAAATACATACATATATTTGTCAAATGAGTCAGAACAGTGCTCATTGAACTCCTGGATTGTGTGATTATTCCTACTTATTTCATTTAGTCCTTACAATGACCTCATCAAATAGGAGGTCAGAAGTTCTGGAAGCCCCTCCCCCACGTCAATGCTTCACTAGGAGGATGCACAGATTTAGGATATACTCTCACTCATGGCTCAGATTTACAGCAAAGAATACAAAGCAAGGTCAGTGAACAGAGCAGACACATGGGAGAAAGTTTAGAGGAAAGCATGCTCACATTTGCAAAGGACACACAGGGTGTGCTGAATTCATTCAGCGACTTATGGCTGCACATGTGAAGCACCCACCAGACCGCTCGCTAGAGATTCAGTACTAGGCCTTCTTCAGAGGCTGGGCATGTAGACCCTTTTTGCCTAGCACGCACCACAATTCCAGACCCTCAAAGGGGAA
>NW_004524616.1:556093-571755 GCF_000260255.1 Octodon degus
TTTTCCCTCATCCCAATTGTTTATTCCTTTTGAGTGCTTTCATTCCCTTATACTATTTCTATTATACCTATCAGATTTTATTTACTCTTTCAGGTTCTGACACTAGGGAGGCAATATTATACTTGTACATGTGGACCTGATTTATTTCTCCTATGAGTATAACCTCTTGTTGCATCCATTTACCTATAAAAGCTTCAAGTTTATTTTTCTTGGAGCTGAGTAACACTTCATTGTATAAACATAGCATATCTTTTTTTTCCATTACTCAGTTGATGGGCATTTGGGTTGTTTCCAAGATTTAGCTAAGACAAATTGTGCTGCTATAAACATGGATCCACATAGATTGTTGTGGTATGATGTTTTTATACCATAGAATGTTTTCATTCTTCTGGAAAAATGCCCAGAAGGGGAATAGTTTCTCAAATGGGACTTACAATCCTAGTTTTTTAGGAATCTCCACAGATTTCCACAGTGCTTGTACCAGTCTATAGTTCTATCGATAGTGTAGTGTTCCATATTAGTTTATGTCTTTATGACAATCATTCTTTCTGGGGTGAGATGGAATTCAGTGTTGTTTTAATTTGTATTTCTTGAATAGACAATCTATGGAACTCTTTTAATATATTTATTTTCCATTGTATTTCTTCTTCCAAGAAGTGCATTCATCTCAGATGCTCATTTTTGGATTAGGTCTTTGAATATTGGGGACCTGATATTTTTTAACTTTTTATATATTCTAGATAGAAGTCCTTTGCCAGAGTGACAGTTAGATAAGGTTTTTTTTCCCAATTTGTGGGCTTTCTCTTCTCTCTGTTGGTGACTTTTTTGATGTAAAAAAAATTCAATAAAATGAGATCTCAGTTGTTGATTCATTGAAGTATGCCCCTTGTCATTTGATTGTTGTTCATGAACCCTCTGCCTACTTTCTGTCATCCAGAAATCTACCTATTTTCTCTTCCAGTAGATTTAATTTTTCTGTTTTAATGTCTACATATTTATTGCATGGTCATAGACATAGACATAGTTTTAGTTTTGGGCACGTGGAAAGCCAGTGTTTCCAGCACCATTTTTTAAGGATACTATCCATCTTCTAGTGAAAAGTTTGGCCACTTTTTCAAAGATAAGGTGGCTGTGTATGTTTGCTGTTGTGGCTGCATTTTCTAATCTGTTCTGTTGACCCAGATCTGTATTTTTGCCGGTACCATGCTGATTTTATCACAGTAGTTTTATAGTATAATTTCACATCAAGGATTGTGATGCCATCTCCCTTGCCTTAGTTGACCAGGATTGATTTTGCTATTCTAGGTCTTTTCTGGTTCCAAATGAATATTAGGATTGATTGTTGAAAGTCTTTAACTTTTCATTTGTCCAGGGACTCAAAGCTAAGAGTTTGTCTAGGATCTTGTAGCAGACATGAGATTTGAAATTTTCAGCAATGCTGAAATTGTTAGGATTTTGACAACTCCTAGAAAGTGACTAAAATGCTTTTTGTGTGAAGGGATGTGCATGAGTTTTGGGGGATTTAGGGGCTGAATGTTATGGTTTGTGTCTAAGTGTCCTCCAAAGGCCTCATGCAGTCAAGGGGCAGCTTCTAGAGTTAGTGATTGATTTATGATACAATGCAGAGATTATGGGTATGAGTTCTATGCCTGCCCTGGGGTTCGTAATCTGCATTACAATATGAGGAGGGCAAAGAGGCTTGCTAAAAGCCATAGTTGCTGCCTTTACCTTGGATCTTTGCTCTTTTCCACTGCCATGAATGGATACCCTCTGCCACGTGCTACTCTGCCTTGGAGCCAGTCGATTATTAACTGAAACTTGCACTGTGAGCTAAATAAACCTTTCCTTCCTTAATTCTTGGTATTGGGTATTTTGTCCCAGCAACGATAGAAAATTAATGGAAACAGTAATTTTCTTTATCTTGTTTAATCATTCTCACATTGGAATTCACATTTTTGTGAACAGAATACCTACCCTGCTTTTCTCTGAGTTCCTGGCACGTGGAAAAGGGCTTTCTATCCTTTGAATTTCAGTCTATGAAATTATTTTTGGGTTAAATTTATTTCTTATATAAAGCCTACTGTTGTATTTTGTTTATTGATCCACTCTGCCAGTCTGCTTCTTTTAATTGATGAATTAAGGACATTTACATCAATGGTTATAACCGATATGTATTGGCTTATTTTTGTCATGTTATTTTCCTGCTGTTCATTCTCCTTTCCTCTCTGTTTAACTGCTTGTCCTTCTTGGTGAATTCTTTCTACTGTTTTTCTTGGAACTGTGATCAATTTTGTCTCCTTTCAGAATATCTTTCAGTACACTTTGTATTGTTGTTATGGAGGTCATGAATTTCTTTAGTTATTCTTAGTCATGTAAGCATTTCACTTCTCCATTAATTTTGAAAGATATTTTTTCAGGGTACATCAATCTGGGTTGGAATTTGCTTCTTTCAGGACTTGAAATACTTCACTCCAAGCTGTTCTTTAATTGATGGTTTGTGTTGAGAAATCTGCTGTAATTCTGATGGGTTTTCCTTTATATATCATCTGCTTCTTTTTATCTAACAGCATTTAATATGTTGTTCATATGTTGAATTTCTGGGACCTTGATTATTATATCTAGGTGTAGATATATTTTTTGATGCTAACTGCAGTTCTATATACCTTATTTATTTGTATGTCAGATTTTCTTCCCATGCTTTTGAAAATAGTCTTTTTATGTCATTTGTTTTGACTCCTTTTCCATTAATACCTGTCAGTCTTATTTTGTTCATTTTTGCATCATCTTATTGCTGTTGAATTATTATTTCCTGGTTCCTTGTTATTTTTAAGAGATCTTTCCTTTCATGGTCACTAGCTGCAGTAATGTCTTCAAGGTCTGAAAGTATCTTCAGTTTCACTCAATTTTTTTCCAACTTTCATGAAATTTTTAATTTTATAGATATCTCATTGAATCAGTTTCACGTATTCTAATACTTTCCTATAATTTTCCTTCAATTTTTCCATCATTTTTCTATGCTTATCTATTTTTTATCTATGTCTACTTTAGACATGCTCAGCAATTCTTTCATTATAGTTATCATTTCCTTTTTTATCTGAGAGATTATTTCTGTTCTGATTTCTTCTATATCTGCCTGGGCTTGAGTTTCTACTTCAGTTGCTATCATTTCAGAGATCTCAGGTGTGTGAAATATTTTGTGAAATTTCTTGTATGAAATCAATTTCTTGTACATTGATGTCTTCTGAACTTGTTCTCGTGGATTGGAGCCTGATTCTATTGAAGAATGAACTCTTTATTTTGATTTCTGTGATAATCCTTAAATTTTGATAATAGGTCACTATATTACTTCTATCTTGGAAAAATATGTTCTTCAGGTATAACTTTTATGTGTCAAAAATTTTTGTTTTCTGTCTGTCCCAAGATCCTATCTTCCCAATTAATTCAGAGTGGGATGTTGGCTTTCATCTGCCATTGTTCTCTGTCTTTAGTGTAGGGCTGGTATGAGGTTACTTCCCCTGGTACTTCGCAATATTGTTACCTAAGGGAAAACAAGTGGTTAAAACAGATATGACATCCTAGCTACAGTATTACACTTAGCAATAATAATAATAATAATAATAATAATAATAATAATAATATCAATCAAAATTTAGAAATCAATGAACTTTGGTAGCTAGCGTTTTGTACTTTAGCTCTCAGGTGCAAAGTCTATAGCTATATAACAGAACAAATCATAAATTGGGAGTGTGTATGCAAAGTATTTCCCCTTGTTAGTGTGGATTTGCCCTTTGTTCCTCTGTCAGGACTCTTGCCAGGTTCCAGGTGTTTCACTTTGCATAGGGGGATAGCCAGGTACCTGGATTCCTTTAGCCAAGCTAGTTACCCAGAGTTCTGAGCACTTCAACACCTGTTGTCTATCCTGCAGTTCAGATGAATGGGCTTGGTACTTGGATTCCTCTGGCCAAGCTAGTTATGGCCGAATGTGAGGCGGTAGAGCCTGGTTGAAGGTAGATTACTGAGTTTGTGACCTGGGGCATATTCCTCTCACTGGCTCCTCTTTCCACTCTTTGCTTCCTGCCTGCCATGTGATAAGTAGATTTTCTCTACCAGGCCCTTATATGATACCAGTTCTGCCTTGGAAATAATCACCCATGTGCAGAAACATCTAAAACATTAAGCTAAAATCATGTCTTCCTTTAAGTTGCAGATGTTGGTCATTTTATCCTAAAAAGTGATCATTTGTAATATAATATTATTTTTTTCCTTTGAAGAGTACAGTCAGAGTTAGGACTTGCCCTGTAACTCAAGTATGTACATCATGTAGTCTTGGGTATGTTGAGGAGGTCTGGGTGGGATGCATCCACAATCCCACTTGGAGTTGTTGGGCTGAATCCCTGCCCTTCAGTTGTTTTGGCACAGACTGAAAAGCATTACATGCTTTCTTTACTGTCTCTCCCCTGAAAGAGACTAGTTTGACAAGTGAAGGGTAATTATTGTTTACTTCTGGCAAATGTCAAAAGCCTCACTTTGCTGAGCACATGTAGCTAGGTCACTTCTGAAAGAGGAAAAGTTCAGACTCTCACCTTAATAAGTGAAACAAGTGTCAGAAAGTGGTTCAGCAAGTGACCTTCATCTCATCACATAGGAAGCACAACTCACTTCAAAGCCTTTAGCTTATGCCCAAAAGAAAGAGAAAGCTGAAGAGTCTAGAAGTCTTACTACTGATGAAGACCTGTCCCCTAGGCTCAACGTAGCCCCTGCTCAATCTGGAAAGAGATTACTGGCTTTTATGAAGACAATGGACCATGGGGAATGTTGCAACATTTTGTTTTCTATACAAAAGAAGTGCAAATAAGTGCTACCCTACTCGTTAACCAACACCTACTGTCCAGGTTCTACTCTGCAATCTTTTATACGAAAAAAAACTATCTTAATCCATAGAGAATTTAAATTCAAATCTTAGCTCTACTACTTGCTAGCTGTGTAACTTTAGGAATTTATTTAGTGTCTTTGAATAAGTTTTTCCTAAGTTAAATGATAATAATAGAAGCCACCACATAATATTATAGAAATTAAATGACAAAATACATTCAAAGTGTTTAGTATAATGTCTGGTACATAGTAAGTACTCAGTGAATGTCTGATGTTGTGATTATCACCACCACCACAGGCACCACCATCATCCCCGCAACTATAATGTGTTTCCTATCTTGCTTTTGCCTTCAGGGTGGTGCCAAAATCATGGGATGTGAAGGGAAAGGGGTGAGCATTCTGATCCTTTCTAAATCATACATTAACTGTGTAATCAGTTATCTTCCTCATCCACGAATTACAGGCATTTGTACCAATAGTTACAAGCCTGAGTTTTAGTTCAGTGGTTGAGTATAAACTTAGTGTGTGCAAGGCTCTGAATACTGGGTAAAATAACTGATTTTGAGAAGACAAGACAAGGAAACTTTACTAGATACTACACTATACTTTCTCAACGCATAATTTCATTTATTCCTAACTATAATTCTAATAGGAATATCAAACTTCTAATTACTTCTTATATAATTTTTTTTTTATTTTTATGAAAGGGTCTCACTACCAGATCAAATTGCAGTGATCTGCTTGTTTACAGCCTCCCAAGAGCTGAGATTACAGTCACGCACCACCAGGCCCTGTCTGGATTGCCATCTCAATGTGACCTGGGGGCAGGGCCAACACTGCAGGCTCAGGGGGTCAAACCCCCTGGCCCCTGTGCCTGCTTGCAGGTGCTTCAATCTGCTGAGCTACTTGGCTGGCCCTTCTTATATAATTTTTTGAAGCTACATATTATCTATTAATAACAAAGTGAATGTAGTAATAAATTCAATCAATTATGCCTCCAGGAATTTCATATTTCTAATTCCAAATATTTGTACATTGGAAAATCCCTGGCAGGTAATTGAATGTTCCTTCTTTCATTTTCATGTCTTCAATGCACAAAGTCTGTTCAGTTTGACCTATAAAAGCTACCCATTAATGAGCTCACTATCCATGGAAGTATCCAGGCAGCAGCTGATGGACTCCATGACTGAACCTATTCTATATTCAATGGAAATTTGAACTATGATTTTTGTTTTTCCACTATGCTTCTTCAGTGTTAATGAGAAACATAGGTAACAAGTATTTAATTATTATGAAAAGGAAAATAAAATGAAAACTAAGTAGAAAACGTTTTAAGCACTTGTACATGACTTTACAGAGCTTTTTGCCTTTTTCATTGTCCTAAGAAGGGGCTAGTGCATGAACCATTTATTTACCCCAATTGTTTGATTATAAAATCTTTCAGCAGAACATAGTCTGGAAAAGATCTGGTTCCCCAGAAAGGACATAAACCATGAAGACATGGACACTAAACCTAGCTTCTCCTTCTCAGAAAGCTATTGCACACATTTCCTCAATTTCTTTCTTTCTTTCTCTTTTTCTTTTTTTTTATTTTTTATTTTAGGGAAGGGTCTACAGGGTGTTCAGGGTCTCACTACTAGATTGGACTCATAGTGATCCATCTATTCACAGTCTCCCAAGAGCTGGGATTACAGGTGAGCGCCACATAGCCCAGTCTTAATTGCCATCTCAGCATGCCCCAGGGGCGGGGCCAGCACGGCCGGCCAGGGGATCGAATACCCAGCCCTGGCATTTGTTTGCAGGCTCTTTAATCTGCTATGCTATTTGGCTGGCCCTCCTCAATTTCCAAATGATGAGTAATTCACCCAATCAACATACTTGGATTAAACAATATAGTAAATGCAATATAGCTAGTTTATCACACATTATAGTTTCCCAACTAGATGCTAGTTACTTTTTTTGCTGGTAGAGTTGGAGAAACCAAGTTAACTCTTTCACAGAAGCAGTTGAACATCATATGCCCTATATTTTTACCTATAGAAAAAGTCCCTGCAGGATAACCAAGTATCTCCAGCCTATAAGTGGAACCACCTCAATACGTGAGTTGAATTTAAAAGAATTTTTCCCAATAGGAAATTCCATTTCATCTGTATTTTGCTATTTTCCTGATGTAAAACTGATAATTCGTATTATTTGTCTGACTCGGTTTTCAGGACTCTTTTGACATTATACTTCTTCACCAGACAGGATTTAACAAGTTCATATCTGCCACTCTTTGGAATTATAGACACTGCACGTAGTTAAGATTCCCAGAGGCCTTACTGGTAATATAGACTTATATGCTTTCCTCCCTATGTTTCTCCTTTAGATGCAATTGACTCAGTCATACTCAAACTTGTTAAAACTTCATTTTGCTCTCTATTTAAATGTCCCCATATGAAAATAAATGTCATCTGTTTCACTTGCACTTGCATTTTCAAAGAATTCTTGGTGATCTTGTTCTTAGAGTACCATAAGGGGATATTTCTATCATTTCTATATTGTAGGTCAGATAACTTAACTGGCTTTCCCAGAGTCACACAACTACTTCTAGGTAAGAACATGGTGACACAGGAGGCCATGTGTTTGCAGCCTAGTCAAGTCACCAAAGTCAGAAGAATACAATAAAATTAAATAAATATTTATAGAATGTGTAATTTGTTAACACATTAAAGGTTTTACTCTTCTCTATAATAGAAGGTGTTTTAAACATTTTCAAAATGTAAGCTTCCTGAATTCATTTGCAAGGAGCTATGCTCCCAATTGCTTAATTTCAGACAGAAGACTTCCTCTAAAGCATGAAAAGTCAGGTGGATGAAATGATGAGGCATAGGCATAATTTCACAATTGCTAATGTGCTTCCAATCCCAGATTAGCCATGATTTTCAGAGAAAAGAGGAGTTTGTGAAAAAATGAAGCACTTTGGCTCTTTCATTCATCATATCCAATGGTTTCAATCATTTCCTCCAGAGCAAGCACTTGTTTCCCTGTCTCACTTTCTTTAGTTCTGACATGTGACCTACTAGACTCTAATAATGGGCCGAGTTATGTTCAAATCCATATGCCTGTGTGATATTTAATAGGTCTGACATTTCCATTACAACAAATTCCTCAGAACTAATTTTCTAGCAAAAATGGCTGACCAGTCTTTTACTTTTCATCTAATCAAGGTTAGTTAGTTGTGCAATGAAAAAACAGCACACAGTTTGTGTTGGTCTTGTTTCTATAGTGTATGTTTCACTGATCAAAATAGAGCTCCTTAAAAATGAAGACAATAAAGAAAAAGTTTCTTCTATTGCTCTGTTAAGGGAGACTAAGAGATGGTCACACACACACACACACACACACACACAATGGGCTTGAAAATTGATGATGTATGATGCAGTTTCCACAAGGTCATAAAAGTCAGGCTTGGATAAAATCTTGAGAGTGCCAAAGCAATGGTCTAAGAAATAAATGCAGATAAGCCTTCTCCATATTAAATTATGAGCAGTACAGCTAGCATAGCAATTGCATCACTGCTGAGGATTCTAAAATTAAGGTTGTGACTTTGCTCATTTGTATACAACAGGAAGTTAGTCATTTCACAGGCTTAGTGTAATGAGTACAAAAATGCAGCTTCCATGAACTCTCAACTTCACCAATGCTGGTTGGCAATAATAAGCAGAAGTATTTCTCCATGATTTTTGCAAAATGTTTTAAACTTGTCTATCCTACATGTGGCTGGTAAGGGGAGCTACAGTTGTGTTCTGCATCTTGAAAACATCCAGCCATAGAGGAAAAGATAGCATCATCCTGTCTTTTGCAGTTCTAGAGTCCAAGATACTTCTGTGCAGTTCAAGGCAATTAACTTGGTCCTATGACTGTAAAGGCTATAATAAAATATACACTTTAATGCCAATGTAAAAAGAGGGACACAACTATTTTTAAGACCTAAAAGATAATAAAATAACTCAAAGGATGAATAAAAGAAAACTTAATATACTTTGTATCTCTTTTCCAGTTTCTTTTAGTTTATATTTTATGAAGCCTTGGGTCCATGGAGGGCTCCTGAGCATATTCAGAAGACTAAATGAAAAGGAAGAAAGTAGAAGTTACAAGAACTTTGCTGTGGAGGAGAGAATTAAAAATTTAAAAGTTTTACTTTAATATTTTAAAATTATGAGATAGCACTATTACTTAAAAACTTTAGAGACTTGATAAAACAAATTTAAAAGAAGATAATAAAAATCAACTGTAATCCCGCACAGTAAAAAGAATTTGGCAAATTAGGCAAATAAAATAATACATACGATTTTTGTGAATTTCATTCCTCACTCAATAACTTATTTTGAACCTACAAGAATGGAAAGACATTGGATGTGAGGGCAATCTGGCTGTGACATCTGTCACCCCGTTGATTGCCAGAGGTGATTTTACTGATCTGGATGGCTAGGCAGGTGTCCCCTTCCTCCCTCAATACTCCATGTGCATCCCTCCCAAAGCTGTGTGCTTGGTCAAAAAGGACCACCACCCCCCGATAGAGGAGCACTGTAGAGTAGCTGCACCTCCCTGCTAGAACCTCCAAACAAGCTCTCAAGAAAAGAAAGGAACTAATGTGCTAAAGGAACTTGAGGGACAAGAATAGAGGATACAAAGAGTGTGACTACTATAGACGGGTGTCTAATTAAAGAGAAAACATTAAAAAAATAGAACCATCTTCTAGATTCAGAGTATGAATACCTAGTTTCAATTCTGACAATATCTTCAGGTTTTGGGGGGCATAATTAGAGGAAAAAGGAATTATATTTATCATAAATACAAAAATATATGCACAGTAAAAGAAATCAACAACAGAGAAAAAAAACTCACAGACTGGAAAAATATTTTAGCCAGTAGTTCCTAAGACAAAGGACTAAATTCTAGAAGATATAGAGTTGGGAGAAAAAAATCAAACCTCCCAAATTGAAAGACCCAGTCCAAAGAGGACATCTGAAATGAATAGACAATTCTCGGACAAAGAAATACATACAGCAAATAAATATATGAAAAAGTATTTAGCATCATTAGTCATTCAGGTGATGCAAATTAAAACATTCCTCTGACTCCAGAAAGAATGACTATCATCAATAACTCAACTAGCAGACTAGGTGAGGTGGAGTGCACCTGTAGACCCTGTACTAAATACATTTTTTAAAAAACCTCAATAGTAACATACTGGTGGGGCTGTGGAGAAAAAGGAACACTTTCTCCACAGTTGATGAGAGTGTAGACTGTTGAAACTTCTGTGACAATCAGTTTGGTGATTTGTTAAAAGTCTAGGACTAGAGGTACCATTGGACTCAGTTAGTTTCCTTCTTGGAATCTTCCTGAAAGAATTAAAGGCATCATATCACAATGATATATGTGCACCCATGTTTACAGCAGCACAGCTTGTAATAGCTAAATCATAGGAACAACCTAAATGCCCATCAACCAATGAATGTATCAAGAACAAGTGGATTTTTATACAATGGAGTACTACTCAGCCATAAAGAAGGATGAACTTGAGTCATTTCTAGGTAAAAGAATACACCTTGAGGCCATACTCTCAAGTGAAATAAATCAGTCACACATGTGTAAATATATTTTCTCTCTGGAGTGAGAAACAGGAATTTTAAATAAGGACCCAAGTAGATAAGAGATATTGTGAAATTGGAAGAAAATGTTCAGTTGAAAAGAGGAACTAGAGAGGGGGAAAGAAAAAAATGAGAAAAGGATAACAGTGGAAACAAAGAGGGGCTGAGGAAGGGGAGAATGGGCAAAAGAGGGATCAGGTTCTATCACATACAGGTACAAATTTCTCATGATGAAGGTGATCATTATATCTATCTAAATTGTACTACTAAATTTAGCTTAAAATAAAAGATCATCTTAGAGAACTCAGCATGGCTGGGTTAAAAAAAAATAACTCAAAGCTCTAAGGAATGCCTGCTGAGTAGTTAGAAGATACTCTGTCTCATACAGTAGCTACTAACTGCCAGCATGTAATTTAAATTTAAATTTAATTAAACTAAAACTTTAAATCCTAAATCACACCAGCCACATTCTAAATTCTCAATAGCTGCATGTGTCAAAGAACTATGACATTAGATGTGTAGAACACAGAATAGTTTCCACCGTCACTGAAGGTCCTATTGGGTGGCCTTAGGATAAAGCTTTCAGCAAGCAAATTGCCCACGACAGCAGGGGGAGGCATCAAATTTTATGTTACCTGCCTGCCATCATCCACAAGCATCTTTCATTTTGGAAATAGTGGGTGTTGGAGTATTCCTACTTTTGGGTATCCTTTCTTATAATTCATAGTTACCTCAACAAATATGAAGGCTCTTAACCTGGACAGATGGATGAGCCTACATTCAGTGGTTTTTCAAAGACAGAGCAGCACACTGAGTAACTCTGCTGTCCTGCACAAAGTTTATTGATATGAAGATATTGGCTTCAATAAATGAAGCCAATTTTAAAGTCCTTGTTAAATAAAAGATTTATGAAGCTCATTTTCTGCTTGAAAGCACACACTTCATCAACAAAAGCCTCATGACATAACTCAGTCTATATGACAGCATCATCACAAATCATCTGGACCATTCATGGAAAAACCCTCCAGAGAGACAAAGAGTGGCCTTCCCTTCAGGAGTCTGAACAGCTGAGTGCTGATCTTATGAGCAGGGTCAAACAACAAGAAGAGAAAAGCTGATATGGCTGAGAAAAGTGTTCCTCAGACTCAGACACGGGTACAACTGAGCCAACTGATCCTTTACATCAGCAATGCTTTATGTGAACAGCAAACAGCAGCAGGCTGCATTTGCCCTGGATCATTAATTCCTAGGTCTTAGCCAAGCACCATTTCAGATGAGCACACACAGTCCAGGATCTCCAGATCACTGGTTCCTGGAGTCATTTCCCAGTGTGTGCCACAAGCATCCCGAAATTTATTTAAATACCAAGTCAAGCTTTTGACTTCATTCAGTTATGTCGCCATAGAATCAGAGTTTGGAGCCCAAAAATTTATATTTTTATAAGGCTTCTCAATGATTTATGCAGTGGAATTTGGGACTGATGGATTACTAGATTAATTTGCTTTCTCCCACTATAATATAGCTCATCCTTCCTGCCTTTGATCTCTTTCTTTTTTTCCCTTCCTTGGCTTATGAAGAACATCTGAAAGGACAGGAATAATTTTATGTCTGGTGCAACTACATTCTAGTTTTAAAGTAATAATAAATCTTTACTGAACCATCATTATATTCACAAAATTCTTACGATGCTGAACATTTAGTAAATAGTAACTAAATATCTTATGATGGTCATATTCAATTATGATGCACCCATTATATTTCTTATGATTTATGTCTAAATGTCCCCTCAAATTCTCACGCAGTCATGGGGCAAGATTCTAGAGTTTGTGATTAATTCATGAGCCAATGTTGGGATTATGGGTTTAAGGGCCACACTCGCCCTACAGTGGGTAGCCCGCATACAACATAAGGAAGGGTAAGAAGTTTGCTCTCTGTTGCTGCTCCTCCCTTTTTGTTCTTGTTATTTTACTGTTTTCCACTGCCATGAACTGCTGCCTTCCACCATGTGGCACTCTGCCTTGGAGCCAGCTGAGTATGGGCCGAAACCTCCAAAAACTGTGAGTTAAATAAATCTTTCCTTCATGAATTTGAGCAGTTGAGAATTTTGTCTAAGCAGCAACAGAAACATAGGTGAGACACTATCACACTTTATGTATTTGTGAACACTGTATTTACAAAAAATTCTTAATAACTTGGGCATAATATACTATTAAGTAAAAAGAACACGTTATAATTTTATTTATAAGATGAATATGAATCAAAATGTAAAAATGTTAATATTACACAAAAAAACACTGTGGAGTGAAAAACAAAGTGTTAATAAGCTCCTCTTTCCCATTGTGCAAGATGGTGGGCAAAAAAACAGAAGTCAGACAATAAACAAAAGAAACCCCCCATAAAAAAAGGAAAGAAAAAGGAAAAGAAAAGAAACCCAAAGTCAAGGAGGCTGTTGCCAGTGGTAGTGGTAAAAAGGGTAAGGTGAAGGTAAAAATGTCCAAGAAAGGGCAGTCCCACTGCAGCTGAAATCTTGTCCTGGTTAAAGGAATTGGTAGATACTCCTGATCAGCTATGCATTACAGAAAGGCTTTGTACAAGAGAAAGTATACAATTGCTAAATCTAACTTTGAGAAAAAAAAAGAAGAAACTTCTTGCTATGATCATAAAACCAGTCAGTGGGGACATGAATGGTGGTACCTGAGTGGTTAAGCTTCAAAAAATGCCTAAATACTAACCTACTGAAGATGTGCCCCGAAAGCTGTTGAGCCACAGCAAGAAACCTTTCAGTCAGCATGTGAAGAAGCTTCGAGCTAGCATCACTCCTGGCGCCATCTTGATAGTCCTCACCAGGCATCCCAGAGGCAAGAGAGTGGTCTTCCTGAAGCAGTTGGCCAGTGGCTTGCTGCTCATGACGAAGCCTCTTAACCTTAATCATGTTCCTCTATGAAGAACACACCAGAAATTTGTCATTGCCACCTCTACAAAAACTGCGATCAGTAAAGTGAAGATCTCCAAACACCTCACTGATGCTTACTTCAAGAAGAAGCTGCGGAAACTCAGACACCAGGAGGGTGAGATCTCCAACACTGAGAAAGAGAGATACTAGATTTCAGAGCAGTGCAAGGTGGATCAGAAAGCAGTGGACTCATAGATTTTAGCAAAAATCAAAGCTGTTCCTCAGCTCCGGGGCTACCTGTGATCCATTTTTGCTCTGACAAATAGAATTTATCCTCATAAATTAGTTTTCTAAATTTCTTTCTGGGGAGATAACTCATTGGAAAACTGCTTGCCTGGCAAGTGCAAGGTCCTGAGTTCAATCCCTGGTACCACCAAAAGAAAAAAAAAAAAGTTGACAATGTGACATTAGCAATTAAACGCAATATATTTGAGGGTTGGGGAGATAGCTCAGTGGCTTAAACACCTGCCTAGCAAGCACAAGGTTCTGAGTTTGATCCCCAGTACCAAATAAATAAATAAATAAATAAATAAATAAATAAAAATTTCTTACTAAGAACTTAATTAGATAACTGATACATTTAAAAAATAAAACTAAAAGCATTTGCCTTTAAATAAAAATATAGTTACGTTTATTTTTCCTACTTTCATCTATTTCCAACTGGTGAACTAGCATAGAATATTATAATTAGAAAAAGTGATAAAGCACTTCTTGGTGTTTGCAGTGCCTTTTCTTTGATCATGTTGTGCACTTGGGCCACCCTGACTTGAATTCCAGTGGTCATTCTTCTATCCACTTCTATACTATTTGTCATTATTAGAATTATTTCCTGATTTTAATATTCTTCTATTTGAGTTGTACATAATGTGCTTGGCTGAAGTTGTCTGCATTGGCCTCCAATCATCCATAATTAAAACATGATTAGGAATGTAGTTAAAGGAAAATAAGAGACTGCAGATTGATGAGTTTCATAAGCAGTGTCTGGAGTGTAGCACTTGACCCAGAATCCCCACATCAGTAATACTCATGTAAGTGTGCAAAGCCATTTGTATAGAGAGTTCCTTGTGGTGCTGTCTGTAGAACAACTGAATCCACTATGGCACATCTATCCAGAGGAACATAGTGTAACTTTTAGAAAGATAATTCCTACCCGTGGAATGGCAAAATGTGATGGCTAGAAAATACAAGTTCTCAGGAATCTAGATTGAAGTACAAGAAACGCCAAATATGGGAAATAAAAAAAAAAAAGACTAAGTAACAGCATGAAGAAGCAATCAACCAAGTCAAAAGTACAGGCATCATATGAAAGCCATATTTCTCTAAGAAATCAATGACAAAAATGGGAACAAGAAGGGGACTTCTAGGGGGAAAAATAAAAAATGAGTAGCAGCCAATGCAAGTGTATGGATTATGTTTGAAATATCTGAATAAATCACCTGTAAAAAGCCATTTTGTGGCAATTAGAGAAATTTAAAGATAAATAGAATTTTAGAAAAATTAAGAAATAACAATGTAATAAAGGTTTAGATTTTAAGATATGCTGTTAAGAATGGGAGAGATACATGAAACAAGTTTATAAAAATGGTGATGATGCCTGAAGATGAGTGACAGGTGTATGAAAATGTCATACTATGCTCTCCATTATTATTAATTTTAACATTTTCATAATAAAATACTAATTAAAAGAAAAAATATTATATAAACATCTACATGTTGATAGAACACTAACACAATTATAGAAATGAATTCAAATGATATAAATTTAATGTTACATACTCTTCTAATGTTTCTAGCTAGAAAACATAGTTCAGCATGTGCAAAGCACTGTTGCAAATACAATGGGTGGACTAGCTCACTGAACCTTCACAGCAAAATAAGATTCATACTTTTGCATCCTAATTTAGAGATAGAATCACTGAGGTATCATAGGTCAGATATATCACCAAAGGCCCCAGAATTAGTAAGTAGGAAAGCTGGGATTTAAACCCAAACCTCATAGGAGGTGTGATTTGAAAACACGGTGAATGCTGCTGCTGCACACCATTCAATTGAAAGGCAGGGATTTTTCTTTTTTTTTTTTTTTTTTTTTTTTTTCATTTTTTTTTTTTTTATGGAAAAAGATCAAACAAAACTTTATAACAACATAATAGGAGAATAACCATAGTTAATACATCGCATACTGTTTTCTTTAAAGTCATTAC
>NW_004524616.1:572215-573887 GCF_000260255.1 Octodon degus
TATTCCCATTTCAAAATACCTGTTGTACATTTTGGACCTTATACTTTTAGTTTCTCATATGAGGGAGACAATATGATATTTACACATTTTGGTCTGATTTATTTCACTTAGAGTATGGTCTCAAGGTATATCCATTCACCTAGAAATGTCTCCAGTTTATCCTTCTTTATAAATGCATAGTACCCCAATGTATAAAAAACCCCACAACTTCCTTGTCCAGTGGTGATAAAAGAAGCCATGTATAAAATTGGAATAGATAGTCTTTATCTCAATCTGACAAAAGTTATTTGACAAACAAACAGCTAACATCATGCATGCTAAGTGGTGAAAAATGAAAAACTTCACTCTAAAATCAAGAACAAGACAAGGTTGTCCACAAATATCATCTCTGTTTAATATGATTATAGAAGTATTAATTAGAGAAATTAGATAAGGAAGAGAAATAAAAGTTGTAAGGATAGTAAAAGAAAAATTTAAATTATCATTATTTGGAGATCACATGATACTGTACACAGAAGGCCCCAAAAACCATATCAAAAGACTTTTGCATTTAATGATCAAATTTAGTAGCATAGATACAAAATCACTCAAAAATCAATAGCACTACTGTACAAAAAAAGCAAATTCACTGAGAGAGTAGGGAAAGCACATCCTTAACCATAACACACAAAAAAAATGAAATGCTTTGGAATCAATCTAACAAAGGAAGTAAATGATGTATACATTGAAAATTACAGTACTCTAAAAAAAGAGATGGAAAAGAATTTTATTAGAAAATAAAAAGGCATAACTTCTTCATACAGAGGAAGAACCAGTATAGTGAAAATAGGTCTTCTCCCAAACCTGTTACAGAAATGTTTCAAAAAAAGAAGCAGTGAATCAAACTTAGTAACAGTGCTTGGTAAGTTTCAGCTTGTTCAGAGTAGTCAATGGGTTATGAGCTACAGTTGAGAGGAGAGGTGTACTAAATTGTGCCATAGATCACAGTTCACAAGGAACATGTTAACAACAGCTTAATTTTTTTTCAAACTTTAAAAAGTGTGAAATTAATGCAAAAAAAATGTTAAAATGAGTGTATAGTGATGCTTTTGTGATCAGAAAAAGTGTATTGTGTTTTCAGCAAAATGTGTTAGCTGTGAATCATGTGACAAATACAAAGAGATTGGAACTTGATTCAACATTATAAAAAAAGAATATTGAAAAAGTAAGGGCCAGGGAGATGGATCAGTGGAATAAGCGCTTCCCTGGCAAGTGCAAGGGCCTGAGTTCAATCCCCGGTTCTGGAAAAAAAAAAAAAAGAAAGAAAGAATGAAAGAACGAACGAAAGAAAAAAGAAAGTAAGAAAAAGTAAGCAAAAGTATTCAGTCGAAAGATTATTCACTAGAATTTCTGAGGATCGGAACGTCTCATTATGACTGCTGAAAACATTTTAACATATTTTTTTTGCGACCTCATCCCATGCCATCTCAATTCTTTTTTTTCCATACTTTTATTGAGAAACAAATAGCAATGAGACAGTTTCAAACCAAATTGGTAGGACGGTTTCAATAATTAACACATTGCATACATTCTTCCTAGTGGTTAATTGCTGTACAAGATGCAGACGTGATATCCTATTTACAAACACCATTAGAACAAATCCCTCTATTCATTAAGAGAATGTAACTATATA
>NW_004524616.1:574105-583822 GCF_000260255.1 Octodon degus
TGTGTGTGTGTGTGTGTGTGGCCAGCTCAGCCCACCAGGGGGCGGGGCTGGCTGGCATGTGGTGCTGGGGGATTGAACCATGGTCCTTGTGCTCTACCAAGCTTGTTCCAAGTAGGTGCTTTAGACCACTGAGCCATCTCTCCAGCCCCATGGCTTTATTTCTTATATTTCATTTGTATACTTTTCTGCTAGATGACCAAGACCAAGGTAAAGCAGGACCTATACATGCAACAAGAGTTGTAGCTTTTGGGTCTGATAAGGTCAGTGACATCCCCTCAGGATTCATCCTGAGATCCTGTACCTGATTGTAGAATCTTTGTCAGTGTCAGTCAAGGGGATGAGTCATGGCCATTGCTTGACCAATGTGCTCTCTGTGAAAGCCTGAGAGAAAGCTTTCTCTTCATGTGATTCTCCTTAGGCACACTCTATATCATCAATCACTTTCCTCTTTGGCCCCATAATCTCCTTGATCAGAAAATTTGGGACACTGCTTAGTTACATGACATTACAGTACAAGTTCTCATATGTCCTGAGTCTTAAGTGACCTTGGAAGGCTAGGGCCAAAATGTTGGCGCTCCTTATGGCCCTCCTTTTTCTCTAATTTTGGTCTGCAAACTTAGGTTGTTAACCCTCCAGAAGACAAGCTTATTGTTATTACCCTACAACCTAGGCTGTTAAGCTTAACCTCACTCTCTGTCTGAATATCAAACATCTTAGGCATAACATGGAACAGGTATTTTTCATCAAGTATTGATATGTTGAACTTTAAGTCCCTACAGAATATGATGAAAAAACATTTAAATATTAGAATATATTTTGAAAAATAGGCATAAAGAATTATATACTTCTTATGCTTACACATAAGTCCAAAAATCTAACCATATACAACCTTGAAGCAGGACAGTCCCACAACATTTCTTTTCCTGTCTCTTGCCTTCATTCACCACCCCCTTCTTTGCTGCTGTGCTGTCTCTCGGGTAGATGATTGTTCATTTTAACATATTTGAACATGATGCAAGTAACTATAAAATGTATTCCATGTGTTTTGACTCTGAAACAAAGCAATAGTGTTGTCAGTTTCATTTGAGTTGTGTGATCCTGCAGCTTCAGATTATAGTTTTTCAAGAAATGTTATCATGGGAATGCAACTGGGATCTCTGGCTATGATCTGGAGACCAATGTAGAGATAGTCCATGTAAACCACCCATTTCTTCTTGTACAAAAAAATCTGCCTCACTCAGAATCCAATATCAAGATAATACTTCCTTTTTTATATTGATAGATTGTGTGAGTTTGTACGCAGGAACACCAAGGAGAACTCTGAGTATCAGAAGGTCTTATAAGAGCATTTTGGAAACAATGTGAATAGAAAATGGGCTGAGAAATGGGAAAATGGTTTCCTGGGGTAGTTTGTTGGGGAGAATATGCAAACTACACAGCATTTCATGTAGTATACTCCAATTTTTAGCTGTGTATACACCATCATGAGTTGTGCAGATTTATTTCTAGAAATATGCATAAGAAACCATAACAACAGTTCAATTTGGGAAGAGAAAATAATGTTAACCAATATTTACTTTTTATAACTTATTATGTCAAAAATAGTAATGTAAATTTTGAAATAATGGGCCATTTCTGTTCTGTTGTTTATGGTTTTCTAACTAAACAAAAAGAAAAGAACCCCTAAAATGTTATACCAGTATTTATAAGTAAACAACATTTTCAATGTATATGTAACTATGTAAGGGTAAAGCAGAATGTGATACAATTTTATGATGTACATGCGACAAAGTACATAAGTTAAAATTGTATATTTGGTAGTGATATACAAATGTAGCACATATATTTTAAAGAAATAATCTGGAATAATATAAAAGTAGGTAATGGCGATTATACACACAAATAATTGTTTCTGCTTCAGGCCCGTAATGTACCCAAGGCCCCTGTTCCTACCCAAAATAGACTGCTCTCTGCTTTTGCTGAACAACACATCAGTGGCCAGCCTGTTTGCCATACAATGTCAGCAGACATAACATCCCACTGACTGTGTATTAGTCAGCTTTGCAGTTGCTGGACAAAATGACCAACACCAGAAACTTAAAAGTAGAATATATTTGTTTTGGCTCAGGATTGAAGTGCTGTCAGTGCATGTTTAGCTGCCTCCAAGACAGAGCCTGGAAGGCACTGGTAGGGCAAAGCTTCTCATTTCATGACAGCCATGACGCAAACCAGCAGAGGACTGCAAGAGAGGAACAGGATAGGGACCATGCTTATGATAACCCAGCCCAGACACACATAGAAATGATCCCTACTAATGCCCAAGGTGCCTCTCCATCCAACCAACTTCACAATGCAGCTTAACTATCATAGGTTGGTATTAAATGCTCTCAAGTGCACAGGAAGAGAAAGGAATCACTTTGTCATGTATCTGTTTCCAGTTTAATTGCATAAAATGAAACTAGATGTGTTGCTACATGCCTATAGGCCTGGGTAGAAGGATCATTTAGGCCCAGGAATTCAAGAGGAGCCAGGGAAACATGGGAAAAGTGTCACAAAGTAAAACAAGTGTTGAGAATTATGGCGGGTTGCCAACTGGTGGATGACTTGTTACACTCAGCTGAACTGAAGTAGAATGATGCTGGGTGTGGGAGGCCCATTTGAGGACTGTTGCCAGCAACATAAAAGACAAAACTAGAGAGGCTGTCAGGGTAGCTTCTTGGAGAAGCTGGTGGGAAACTGAAAGAGAGCTGCTGGTTCTCTTGGGCTATTCTGCTGGAGAACCTGGTGGGGCTGGCTTTCCTGAAGAACTCAGCTGTTCTCATCAGAGGAGGAGCTTGGGAACATGTTGTCACTCAGAATAGCTATCATTCACTTTGGGGGAGCTCTGGTCCTCACTTTGAGCATCACTTTTTAGATCCAGAGGGAAGATGGGTACATTGCTCAGTCTCCTGCAGAAGCTTGGAGCATTGAATTTCCTGGTAGAAGCTTGGCTATTCTTGTCCTCAGAGGAGCTTGAGACCTCACTGTTGCTGAAGATTGCTATGGTACTTACATTGGGGGCTCTGGTTCTTACTTTTAGTGTTGCTACAGCTCACATCCTCCAGCCTAC
Organism: Octodon degus; assembly: GCF_000260255.1. Classification (NCBI taxonomy): domain Eukaryota; kingdom Metazoa; phylum Chordata; class Mammalia; order Rodentia; family Octodontidae; genus Octodon; species Octodon degus. The sequence goes on from NW_004524616.1 coordinate 577,215, forward strand.
TAGCACAGATCCTTCATCCTAGTGGCACAGATCTTCTAGCTTTCACCACTGATCTTTGGACCTTCATGGTGCAGATCCATGAAACAGGCCTGCATGAGACATTGTCAAGGTCTCTAGCCTCCAGTTGGACTCATGGGAGGCACTGTTTTGGGCTGTAGGTCTTCAGCTGGACTCATGTAAGACATCGTCCTAGCGTCCAGGCCCTCATCTGGAGTCAGGTTTTTAGTGTGTGGGCAGATTTACTGCATTAGTGGTATATGATTTTTTTTTTTGCAGAACCTAGGATTGAACTCAGGCCCTGTGCTTGCTAGGGATGTGCTTATTCTATTGAGCTATCTCCCCAGCCTCAAATCTTTTTTTTCAATTTATTTATTTAATTTGTAGAACCCGGGATTGAACTCGGGCATTTATGCTTGCCAGGCAAGCACTTACTCTACTGAGCTATCTCCCCAGCCCATATATGATTCTTTGGGTGACTCAATATTAAATAATTTTATATAATTAAGTGTCCCATATTATATTGTTCCCCTTGCAAAACCCCAAGGCACAAAAAGAATTAAAACAAAAGAATAGAGTCTGTTTTCAGATCTCTTATTCAACAAATGCTTTAACCACCTACTGTATGCCAGGAATGCAATGGAAATAGGAGATTTGGTGAAGATAGAAACTGACCTTGCCATTGCTATTACAGTATTTTCAATTCCACTGTTGGAAAGAAAAGTGATTTTCCTATTCCTGAGTCTTTAGAAACCAGAAAATGAATAAAGATTTTGATAGATTTGCCTACAAAGTATATGAAGAATAAAACAAAGCCTCTTACTGGGCAAAAGAATGCTGAACAAATCTGTTTGGTTGAAATTTGCGTTTTCTATGGTTTGTAAACCATTTTCCCTCCTAAGGCCCCTGGCTCCCTTCCGTACTTACCTGCTTTGGGTCTCTTAAACTCATACTAGCCTTTTTGCCATATGAGCTTTGTGTGAGATATTAACTCTCACTTCCTGCTATTCATTTAGTTCTTTTCATATTTTATATCTCAGTTCATTTCTCCTTTTTGCTGAGAGAGCTTTCTTTGTCCTAACCTTCTAGGTCAAATATTTCTACAAGAGACCTCATAACATATCCCTTGAAGTTTCACACTGATTGTGTGATCATTTAAATAACACCAAAGTCTCCCACTGGACTGTACTCTTGATGACAAGTTAATCTTTGCTCACTATTGTCTCTCAGTGTCTACCATGAGGGCAGCACTTAGTATCTATTTCGTGCATATTTGCTGAATTCTTAGGGCAACTAGTGCATTTATTCTAGTCATCGTCTCTCTAAATTTTAGTGTATTCTGTCTGAGCTTAAACAAGCTTAATCAATATTTTGATTATGGCCTTTTTATACCTGTGATACAATTCCTAGCCAGCAGTTTTTTCTTTGCTTTCTTGAATATTAAGGAAGATCTGTTTGCATGTCAATGAATTTCACTGTCTTATTCAAATTTAAGTGATCCACTAGGATAACTGGAAGGAACTGATTGTTTTCTTCTGAAACTATATTTCTCTGAGAAAAAACAGTAGCCAGTAAAATTCAAGTTTAGAATGCCAATGGCTTCACATAGTACATGTGGGAAACACGGAGAGATTAATGAAGTATTGAAAACAGCCACTGAGTTGAAATTGGCATTTTTGTCCCTCCTAACAACCTTCCTTTATGAAACCTTGACTATTAGTAATTGTCACATTTGGAGGCCATCTAGAAAGAAATGGAACAATAAGGTTTCCTTTTTCTTCCAGAAGTTAAACAGTTCATAAAGTTGGTCATTGGGTTCTTTTATGAGATAAGAATTGTCTTTCAGCCAACTTTTCTTGCTGAGACTAGAAAGGGCAGTGAAATTTCAATTTAAAGTCTGAGTGGCTATAAGGGTGAGATGTTGAGGTGCACTCCAAAAGCCAAGAAATAAGGAAAATTGGACTGTCTGCCACAAGGTGAAGTCTATAAAAAGAACAGAATAGAGTAGAGCAGAATTTTACAGGAAGGAAGTTGAGGCCCAGTGAATAAGAAAGGTATCCAAAGTCACAAAACTGTAAGTTAGGAAGTGAGAGTTTGATGCTAACCAGCCTGCATTCAGTCCATGCCCACTGTCTCTACAACAAGAACTCACTGAAGCGCGTGAAGCTATCTCACTGTCTGCCCATGGCAGGCATGGACACATCATACTGACATAATTTATTGTCCTAAAACTATCAAGATCACACAATTAAGCCTTGTGTTCTAATTCTGTGTTCACCAAGTAAACTATTGATGATAATGTAATTTTTTATACATTTGCATGATTGGTACACATGTGCTAATCAAAAACCCACATATTTATCATCCTTACTACTCATATATCCTAGTGCAAAGTGATCTACTGTCATCTACATTAGTTGCTTCAGAATTCCCTTAGTTTAATGGAGTCCATGGTGGATACTTGGAGTCTCAAGTCCCTAGTCTCTGGGATCTAGTTTGTGGTTTTTAGACAGTCACTGCCACCTTTTGGAAAGTGTCTAAGAGAGCAACTTTTTTCATGAAATTGATCCATGTTTCTTCAAGACAGTCTGTGTCTCTTCCACTCCTCACAGAATTAAATACAGTTCATTTTAAGTTCACTTAATACACTAGAACCACAGTAAGGACTTATGGAAGATAACACAATTCAAATTGTTTAGAATTTTTGTCAAGTTGTCTTTTAATTTAAGACCAAAGAGGTCAAGAAATGTCCAATTTGTAAATATCATTTGAGAACCACAGGTTCATATACAGGTGATGTGAAATGTGCAAAGATCAACACACTTAGCCAGGGTAACAAGGGGGTAACAAGGTGCTCTCAACAAACTTTAGCTGCATTAAATCCCAGCATGGGTTTTTCATGTCAAGTTCAATTTTTTTCTTCTAACCCACATTCTGATAACTACAAGTTCACTTTGAGGCCAATGAATTTGTACAGAGCTCAGAGAGTTTAGAGAATCACAAAATATTTTATGAACCTGGTCAGTAAATTTAGCACTAGGTCATTCGCATTAAAATAATAGTTACTGATTGACCACCAAGATGACAGAGTATTAAGCAGCAGAGAAAGAGCCTTCCTGAGAGTCTGATAGTATCAATGCAAGAAAAAGAAGGAGAGAAGTTAAACCCTCACACCCATGAAGGATCTGAAGTGTGAATTGAGGCCCATGGGGAGAATGAAAAGACAAACTTCAATGAAGAAGAAGGAGGTAGGCAGTGGCGGCAGGGATTGAACTAAAAAAAAAAGAAGAAGAAGAAGAAAAAAAAAATGAGAAAAAACTTAAACAAGGTGCAACCCTAAACATCCAGATCACCAAAGGCAAAACTTAAACCCAGGAGGAATTCAGGTGGGACATTCCAAAAGTCATCTGTCTGGTCTCTTTGACATGTTAACAACAAAGCAATTGAACGAGGTTCTAGAAAAATAAAATCAGGAATAAGGTGCCACATAACTGAAGAGATGGGGTCTACAGTGAAAAGCATACATAGTGACTCTAGAGGAGATGCACACCAAAAAATGAGGGATCCTAAGAAAATTATGGAAGCCATGAATGCTCATCATAAGAAAAAAATGGGATAAATAAGGCAGATTCAAGCAGATGTCCAGGAGAACAAAAATTCTATTGAAAGTACCTACAGCAAAAAAAAAAGTACCCACAACAGATGAGCCAGTGTGAGGACAGGATCTCAAACATAGAAGACAGGCTTGTGGCTAGTGATGATGAAAAGAAATATTTCTTTAAAAAAGCAAAGGACTATGAGAAATCAGTACAGCGGATGACAAAGAAGAATAACTTAAGATTGATTGGAATCATTGAAAACACAGGAGAAAGCATAAATTATATGGAAAAACTGGGGGTGCTTTGTTTTGTTTTGCTTTTTTGCAGTACCAGGGATTGAACTCAGGACCTTGTGCTTGCAAGGCAAGCACTTACTACCGAGCTATCTTCCTAGACCTTTTCTTTTTCTTGAAAAAACTTCACAGACATCATGGCAGAAAAATTCCCTGGTAAAGAAAAACAATTCGACATACAGGTAAATGAGGCATATAGAACATTAATTAGCCATGTTCAAAAAAGTCTATAAAGAGGCATATCATAGTCAATAGTCCAGAAATTCAACACAAGTATGGAATCTTAAAAACACTTAGAAAAAAAAAAAACACCTATAAAGGGAAGCTCATCAGAATCGTATCAGACTTCTCAGCACAAACCTTCAAATAAAGAAGTCAGATTGAAGAATTTCAAGTTCTCAAGGAAAACAGCTTTCAACCCAGATTAATATAGATATACCCTGAAAAACTATCTTTCAAAAGTGATGGAGAAATAAGATACTTTCATGACAAAGAACATCTGAGGAAATTTATGACAACCAAACCAGCATTCCAAAATGTATTGAAGGACATTCTAGAAATATATCACAAGGACTACAACTCCATGAAGCCCAGCTGAAGGAATCCACCAGGCAAGGCAAATGATTAAACAGAAAGAGGAAAAAGGGGTGGGGGAGAACCAACAAGAAAAAGCTAACATGACAAGGATTAGTCAATATATACCATTTATAACCACTTGTAATAATGACCTCAATTCATCAATCAAAAGACATAGAGTGGTAGAATGAATCAAGAATTGAGAGGAAAAAAAATGCTACATATAAAAAAAAACATTTTTCCACAATTTTATTGATAAATAAATAACAATGAGATAGTTTCAAATCAAATCAATAGGACAATTTCAATAATTAACACACTGCATACATTCTTCCTAGTGGTTAATTGCTTTACAAGAATATTCTATTCATTAAGAGAATGTAACTATATATCTATCAAAACCATGTTGAATAAACAGATACAATCGTCTGTATACCCTTTTTATTGTTAAGTTCCGTTATTTGAATATTATAGGTGTGTAAACTCAGCAAAATATTCTAATAGAGTCCAGTAGCCCATAATAGTATTGGGTCTTCTGCTTGACTGGCTATGTCAGAAATTGTTAACCTGAGTCCCCCACAGCTCAATATAACAACATGGCTTTACTTCTTATATTACTTTTTTATACTTTTCTGCTGGATGGTCAAGACCAAGGTAAAGCAGGAACTACGCAACAAGAGTTGTAGCTTTTGGGTCTGATAAAGTCAGTAAAAGCCCCTCAGGATTTATCCCGAGATCCTGCACCTCAGATTGTAGAACCTTTGTCAGTGACAGCCATGTGGATGAGTCATGGCCATTACTTGGCCAATGTGCTCTCTGTGAAAGACTGAGAGAATGTTTTCTCTCCATGTGACTCTCCTTAGGCACACTCTACATCATCGATCACTTTCCTCTTTAGCCCCATAATCTCCTTGATCAGAAAATTTGGGACACTACTGAGTTACATGACATTACAGTACAAGTACTCACATGTCCTGAGTCTTAATTGACCTTAGAAGGCTAGGGTCAAAATGTTGGCTTTCCTTGCAGCCCTCCTTTCTCTCTAATTTTGGTCTGCAAACTTAGGTTGTTAACCATCCACAACACAAGCTTATCGTTATTACCATACAACTTAGGTGTTAAGCATAACCTCACTATCTGTCTGAATATCAAACATCTTAGGCATAATATGGAACAGGTATTTTTCATCAAGAATTGATATGTTGAACTTTAAGTCCCTACATAATATGATAAAAAACATTTAATTATTAGAATATATTTTAAAAGTAGGCATAAAGAATTATATACTTCTTATGTTTACAAAAAAGTTCAAAAATCTTACCATATACAACCTTGAAGCAGGACAGTCCCACAATATTCCTTCTCCTGTCTCTTGCTTTCATTCACCACCCCCTTCTTCTGAACAACCACCTACCCAAGAGACATCATAGCAGCAACTGGCATGTCATGACAAGCAGCACATATTCAGAAGACCAGAATGACAGGCACTCCAAGCATGAAACTACTATTACAAATTACCATCTTCAGTGCAGTAGCTCAGTTCACCACTACCAGTATATATAGTTAGTCAGGGTGAGAATCTTTCCAATTTTCTGCTAGATTTAAAAAATCTTCTGAAGATTGTCAGGAATATAGCCTTGCCCATCTTCTACATATAAATTCTACAGTATGGCTTGACTTATTCATGTTTCCTAGCTCTTCTCCTTTCCCTCTCTTCATTAGTTAGTCCTTGAGATACTGCTTTCCTTTTACTTGTATTATACCATTCTATTTGCATTTCTTCTTTTGAGTTCTTATACTAGGGAGACTATACAATATTTACACATGTGTGTCTGGTTTATTTCACTTATAAGTATAGGTTCAAGTAGCACCCACTTCAATATAAAGGCTTTGAGTTTATCATTCTTAATAGCTGAATAATACTCCATTGTGTAAAAATACTACATCTTCAGTAGTATAGCAGATTATAAAGTCAGTACCCAAAAGTCAATAGCATTCCTCTACATAGACAACAAACACACTGAGAGGGAAATTATAGAAACAATACCTTTTACAATAGTACCGAGGAAAATGAAATACCTTGGAATTCATCTAACTAAAGAAGACAAAGATCTTTTTGAGGAAAATTACAGTACTCTGAAAA
>NW_004524616.1:584942-591203 GCF_000260255.1 Octodon degus
AAATCCCATTTAAACCAGCTATTCCTCTACTGGGAATTTCCCCAGAGGATCTGAAGACATCATATCATAGTGATATATGTGTCCCTATGTTTATAGCAGCACAATTTGTGATAGCCAAATCTTGGAAACAACCAAGATGCCCATCACTTGAGGAATGGTTGAGAAAAAAAAAACATTTAATACAAAATAAAACGATAGACTCAAAGTCAAAGGATGGGAAATGATAGTCCATGGGACAAGAACATAGAAAAAAGCAGGGGTAGCTATTCTATTTGCAAGCAAAGTGGATTTGAAGCCAATATTGTTTGAGTGACAAAAAGGTCACTACATCATTTTAAAGGAAGCAATAAGAGATAACAATAATAAACATATATGCAACCAAAACAAGGGAACTCAACTGTATAAAACAAATATAAATGGGCATGAAAATAAAACAAGCACTAGTAAAATTGTATTGCAGCATCTTAGTACTCTACTGTCACACACACAAAAGATCAACTAGACAAAAATCAATAATGAAATATAACTAAACCAAACTTTTCAACTAAGGGACTTAGTAGATATATCCAAAGTGTTCTACCCCACAATAGCAGAATACACATTTGTCTCAGCTGTGCCACAAGACATTCTCAAAATAGACCACACACTAGCTCATAGCCCATGCTTAAATAAAGGCAAATGATTTGAAAATATACCATGCATATTATCAGAGCATGGTGAAATGAAATTTGAGTCCACTAGCACCTAAATACGTGGAAATTAAATAGCAACTTCCTGAACAACCAAGGGGTCACAGATAAAGTTAAAAAGAAAATAGATGTTTCTGCAATGAAATGATAATGACAATGTAACATACCAGAACTTATAGGACATAGTGAAATCAGTCTTAACAAGGAAAATTATAATAGTGAATATTCATATCAGGAATACTGAGAAAGTGCAAATAAACAACTTAGGAAAAGGATGAAATCACCTCAGACTCTGTAGAAAAATAGAAGATCATCTACACATACTTTGAAAACTTGTACCTAATGCAACTGAAAGTGCAATATAAATGGACAGATTGTTAGATATGTATGAATTACCAAAGCTGAATCAAAAAATATAAAAATCATAGCTCTATCAATATCAGTGAATGAAATAATTGGTGTAAGTGAAAAACCTACCAACAAAGAAAAATCCAGGCCTTGATGGATTCATTGCTGAATTCTATAAGACATTAAAAGAAGACTTAACACCACTCTCTCTTCAACTGTTTAATGAAATTGAAAAGTAAGCAATATTCCCAAATGCATTCCTGGGAACAAGCATTGCCCTGATACCAAAAATGGAGAAGCGCCCACTTAAGAAAGAGAATTACAGGCCAATCTCCCTAATGAGCATAGAAGCAAAAAGACTCAATTAGATACTAATGAACAGAATTCAGCAAATCATCAAGATTACACACTATGGCTGAGAGGGATTCATTCTGAGATTGTACAGCTAGTTCAATATGTGTAAATCAATAAATTTAATAGACCATGTTGATAGAGCCAATGACACAAATCATATGATCATATCAATAGAATACAGAAACAGTTTCTGACAAAGTACAGCACCCATTCATTTACAACCTATAAAAAATTTAAATAGATGGTATTTAACTCAATCTGATAAAAGCCATCTATGACACACCTATAGCCAACATCATATTAAATGGACAAAACCAGAAAGCTTTCTCTCTAAAATCAGAAACAGGGATGTTCACTATTTCCACTCCTATTCAACATAGCATCAATGCCAAGAAAACAGACCTGAAGCTCAATAGAACAGATTAAAAGATACAGAAGTTACTCCAGACATACTCAGCCACTCTACTCATTGACGAAGGTACCAAACATATTCACTAGAAGAAAGAGAGCCTCTTTAATAAATGGTGTTGGAAAAATTGGTTCTGAACATGTCAGGGATTACAATTGGGTCAATATCTCACTATGCACTAAACTGAATTTGGAATAGATTGCAAGATTTAAATATTAAAACAGACAATTTAATCTGCCAGATGATAAAAATAGAAAAATAGATAAAGCTCTTGAGGACATTGGTGTAGACAATGACTTTGTGAATATAAAAGCCCATCACACAGGAACTAGCACAAAGAATCCACAACTAAGCTCTCATTTTATTAAAAAGGTTTTATACAGAATAGAAACTACCAATGGTATTAAGAGGTAACCCACAACATAGGAAAGAATGTTTGTAAACTTTTCCTCAGAAAAAAAGATTGCTATTCAGAATGTTAAGTTTTTTGGCACAGTAAAGGAACAGGAAATATTTTTAAAAGCCTTTATTGTGGGCACAGGGAGGACTATAGGAAAAGAGACGTTGAGTTTTTGAAGTCTTGGCCAAGGGAACAAAGGCTATATAAGACCAGGAAGGAGGTGAGGTTTAGGGGGCAGTCTGCATGGTGTGGCAGCTAGTGATTAAGCAAGACATCAGGAACCAGGAATCAGAATATTGTGAAAAGGAAATAGGAAGTTGTAGTTTGATCAGAGAGGAGGAAGACAAAGCATAGCACAGGGCCTCCAGTGGTCATTGTCATATTGGCTTCCCATCAGGATGACTTAGTAGAATTGTTTATTAAGGCAGAGAAAAGCCATCAGAGCACATATCAAGAGCTCAAAAAAAATCATATCAGGCATCTCAAATTTATGATCCAATCCAAAAATAGGCAGTAAGATGAATATACACTTCTCAGATAAATACTGATGGCAAATAAGTATGTGAAAAAAAATGTATTTATGACATCACTGGTCATTTGAGAGATACAAATTAAAACTACACTGAGATTCCATCTCACCCCAGAAAGAATGGCTATCATCAAGAAATCAGCCAACCACAAATGCTGGTTGGGCTGTGGGTATAAGGGAACCGCTCTCCACTGTTGATGGGAGTATAGATTGGTACAATGACTATGCAAGTCAGTGTGAAGATTCCTCAAAAGAACTGTGATTAGAATGCTCATTTTAGCCAGCTATTTCCCTTCTGGATATCTTCCTAGAAGAATTAAAAATGCTGTACCACTGTGGTGTATGTACACTCACGTTTATAGCAGTACAACTTCTGTTAGCTAGATTTTGGAAATAACCCAAATGCTCATCAACTAACAAATGGATAAAAAGATGTGTTCTTTTTATAAAGTGGAGTACTACTCAGACATAAAAATGAATAAACTGGAGACTTTCATAGGTAAATGGATGCAACTTCAGACCATATTCATAAGTTAAATAAATCAGATGCACATGTGTAAGCATTATATTGTCTCCCTAATGTGAGAAGCTGAAAGAGTAAGATCCAAAATGTACAACATATATATTATAAAATGGGAAGTAACTTCAAATGAAAGAGATAAAAATAAAAAAAGAAAGAGAAACTATGATGAAACAGGGAAAAGAGAGAAGGAGATAGATAGATAGATGATAGATAGATAGATAGATAGATAGATAGATAGATAGATATTAGTTAATATGCTACTAATTTCTGTTAGCTCACTGAAGAGAAAGGTTTGTGCTAATATTTTAGACATTTAAATGCTGATATCTTGTACTCTGAGTAACTAAAGCTAACAATGAGCAATGTATAAACCATTGTTATCCTCTTAATCTTGTTTTTACGTTTCATGATTTTCTTCTCTTTAAAATTAAAAGATACATTAGTTACTTTTCTGTTTATCAGTCTAATTTTATTAGAAATGTTTGTCTTAAGAACACTCACAGAACAAGTTACTAGCAATCCAAAGTTTTACTGTACTTTTTAAATTTTAATTTTATTTTATTTTGAAAAGTAAAAGGAAAGCAAGAATAAAAATTAGAAATATTCAGACACCATAATGTTGTCTTCTTTCTGTTTCTATATCTTGGTTATTTAACTTCTTAGTTTCTTAATCTTTCTTGACAAATTTTTTAATTCCACTAAATTCATGAAACTTCTAGTTTTGCTGGATGTCTTTATTATATGTTTTTGAAATAAATTTTGCCTTTTGTCTTCATCATCCCCAGTTTGCTAAGGTATCTCTAACTTCTTAGAGATTGGTGTACAGTTATCTTTACACTTTTTAACATGCACATTTTGAGGCTATAAATTTACTCTTTGAAAGTTGTAATTTTATAGCTAACAATTTATTACAATTTGTTCCAAATATTTGTTAATGTTCTTATAAATTTGTTTTTATGCATGATTGTTTTTAATTGTTTGTTTGTTTGTTTGTTTGTTTGTTTGTTTTGGCAGAACCAGGGATTGAACTGAGGCCCTTGTGCTTGCCAGGCAAGCACTTATTCTACTGAGCTATCTCCCCGGCTCCATGACTGTTTTTATAATCCCTAATATATTGGGTTTTTTCCCTTGTTCCAATTTTTTCTGATCACTAGCTGAATTGTGTTATTACCTGACAATACTATATGATTTTAAACCTTTGAGATGTGTTCATTTTGCCCCATGGTTCCTTTATATTTAGGAAATGTTCCATATGCTTGAAAAAAAACAAATTCTGCAGCAGTTGGAAAAAATAAATAAATAAAAATAAAATAATCAGAAACAAAGAAACAAGGCACCAAAAAAACAGTATATATGTTACAGAATTTCAAACCAAGAATAGCTGATTAACAATGGATGGTATATTATCTACTTTATTGTCAAATCTGCTGCTCAGAACAGCAGATATAGTTATGAAAAATTAGATATTACCACTTGCTTTCAAGAAACCTTAAATTTTCACTCTTATTTCTTTTGTCTTTTTAACCTTTATTTTTAAGTTTGTTTTAAGGAAGGCATAGTACTGATTGATATGGCATTAGAAACAGTACATATTTAGGAAACCAAGATGTCAGGTATTCAGCATGATTTTTGTATTACACATTGCTGTCCTTGATGTGGTCACTTAAATCACAGCTATCAGCAAATAGAGTTAGTCAAGGTGAAAATTCTACACATCGACTGCTATTTTCAAAGACTAATGGAGAGTTTCAGTATAATTACCTCAGCCATCCTGTATATATACTTGCATGTTTTCCCCCTACCTTTTTTCTTAAATTTCTCTTTTCTCTCCTCTTCATTATTTAATCCTTAAGTTCCATTTCTATCTATTTTACTATATCTGTTATACCTTTCATGTTCTCATCTTTTGGGTTCTTACACTAGGGAGACAATATGGTATTTATACATGTAGGTCTGGTTTATTTCACTGATGAGTATAGCTTCTACTTGCATCCACTTACCTATGAAGGCTTCTAGATTATCTCTCTTTATTAGTTACTTTTTAGGTGAGTTTTTGTTTGTTGTTGCTTCTGTGGCTGCTGTTTTAGAATACTAGCTCAACCCCTAGACATCAGAAAAATCTGACGAGGGGCAGAGGTTAGTTCATAAAATCACTAATTTATCTAAAAAACTTTGTTAAAATAAATAAATAAAAAGCTTTTTTAAATCATATGTCAGGGGACTACAATCATTAGACCCATCTAATCTATTTCATACTCAAGTATAGAACCCTCTTGGATGAGAAGCAACAGGAACAAAGCACTGGGAGCTTCAGTTTTGCTCATCGGTATTTAAGTATCACTTTTAGAGTGAAGTTAATGTGCAGACATGATGGAATAGAAGATAAAACAAATCATCTTAATTTTCAAAGCAATACTTTATACTCCAAAGAAATTCTACAGTAGCTGGGTACTTTCAGCTAAAGTCAAAATTTGTTGACTTGAACACAGTTATCTATGTTATTTAGGAGAGACTTTAACAAACACTAATCTAGTCCTATTTCCAACAGGCCAGAAGAAGAAAAATTTTGGATCACCCATTGTAAGTAACAGAATCTAGACTAAAACTTATTCATGCTAACATTACACTGTGTATTTTTGTTTGTTTGTTTATGTATTCCATCAAGTTACTTCTGGTATTCAGCAGTTTATCCAGGTTTGCTAAGCTTTTACACCCAAAAGACATCTTTTCTCCAAATGATTAGCTATTTATATATGAGAAAAATAAGCTTCTGTATGATGTTACATAACTTTCTATGCATACCCAGTGACTGTTTTGCTCCTTAAACTTGTTAAAAATTATACATACATAAAGACATAAAATGAATACACAGATATAAAAATATTAACATATCTTTATAAAGAGATCCAGCCTTTAGATGAGAGGGAAGTTATTTTACAAAATAGGCATCAGGTACATCACAACAGTGCCTCCCAATATACAGTCCACAGACTACCTGGTTCCATATTC
>NW_004524616.1:591748-594489 GCF_000260255.1 Octodon degus
TTCCAAATCATGCCCCCCATGACCCACCTCCAACTTCCTAAAAGCACATTTGCCTATTGAACTCATGAATAGATAATCCACTCACAAATATAATACCTCCATGATCCTATCACCTTCCACACAGAGAACTTCGGGGTGACAGATTAGATCTAAACCATAACTTCATGTTCTCAGCATATGAAATTTTGGGTACCAACCATATTCAAGCAGTAGCACTGCACCTCCTTCTACTTAGCATTTGGAAACTCTTGGTAACTGAACCAAGGAATCTACCTACTTACCCATCTCCCTTGAGGAAATCTTATATGCTCTGAAGTAGGAAAAGTATACCTTACATTAGAGAAGAGAAAGGTCAGAAGAAGAAAATAAGAGAATAAAATTTACATGCAATAATAAAACTTACACAGAAAGCACATACAAGCTCAAATTTGATTCAGAAACTGTATGTGGTGGGTAGATCGAGGGAATGCATCTTCATTTAGAGAGGAAGAAAACAAGAGTTAACTAGTCAACTGAACTAAGCATGAAAATGAAAGATAAAAAACCATCCAAGTAAATATTGACACCATAACAAAATCAGGTTTAACAGAAAAGGACACTGTAAGAGGCAGATGAGCTGGGAAGAAAATATGACATGTCTGTTGATCATTCTCAGATTCCTGCTCCCTACAAGTAAATTGAGAATAACATTGCATTAAAGTTTTAAAGTGTGCCATAAAATATAAAAGCATGTAGAGACTCCAAGCCTGGCATGTGTGGGTCCATGTGCCAACTCCATGCTCCCAAGACACACTCCCCAGCCACACTCCAGGCCCTGCATGAGTGTGGGACCTTCCACCTACTCCTTGCACCCAAGAACATGCCCCAACCAGACACCAGGCCATGCTCCAGGCCTCCTGTAGAACCTTGCAGCAGAACTCCTTGCACAGAGGCTAGGAACCAGCTCCACTCAGCTAATCAGGGAGCTGAATATCTTGCCAGGGTGGCACAGTGAGTTCAACTCTATGAGCTGTAGTTGCACGAAGCTGAGCACAGCAACAAACCAAGGCTAGGCACATCTGGACAAGTTCAAAGCTGGTAGATCCAGACCCAGTAAGCTGAGATGCTTTGCTGGACCCAGATCTATGAGATTGTCCTCTTTTTTTCGCTATTGACCTACAAAGGGGACAATAGGTAACTGGGTGAATGAGTTTGCCTGAAGCCCCAGGTACATCAAGGGCAGGGGACAAGACAGAATTTAGGGGTGTTAAATATAAATTCCCAATTTAATAACTGCTTAACTGCACAGACATATGTTTGCTCTTGCTGTCAAAAATATAAACCCATCAGTTACAGAAGATGTTAACTGCTAAATATCATGACCCATTCTTAGTGTTCCTAGTTGTAGTTCTGTAAACACAAAACAAAAACAGGCTTAAACATACAATTTCTTGAGTAAGAATTTTGGTAGGTGCTAAGGTTATAAATTCACCAAAGCTTTACACAAAACATCAGAGGACAGTGCTTTAAATATGACAAAGAGAAGGAGCAAAATTCAAGCTAAGGCCCTGAGCCCACCCAGAACAAATGCATGAGACACAAGACATTAGCACAAATACTATCACTAGCACTAACAAATAGGAAATCACACAGCTGAAATGTCTGAATTAATAGAGTATGAAGTAAAGAAACAGCTGCAGAAAAATATAGAAGAAATCAGATCAGAAATAACCTCTGAAATAAAAAGAGACATCACTGAATTAATAGCATCTGAAGTAAAGAATCAACTGCAGAAACATATAGAGGAAATCAGATAAGATATAATCTCTGAAGTAAAAAAAAGAAAAGATAACTATGATGAAAGACTTAATAACTGCTTCTCAAGAAGACACTGATAAAAAATTAGAGGAGTGTACAAAAAGCAATTGAAGCCTTCATGAGCAATATAGGAAAGAAAGAGATCACACGAAGGAGAGTAAAAAGATACAGAGGAACACAAAGAATCACCCTCCTCGCTCAGACATATGTTTGCTCTTGCTGTCAAAAATATAAACCCATCAGTTACAAAAGTTGTTAACTGCTAAATATCATGACCCATTCTTAGTGTTCCTAGTTGTAGTTCTGTAAACTTGAAAAACCTTTTGAATGAAAGTGAAGCTAGAGTTTCAGCATTTGAAGACACCATCGCAGCTAGTGAAATGGAATGGAAAGATCTTGTAAAAGAAACTAGAACGCCGGAAAAAAATAAGTCATCATCTGGAAGACGATGCAAAGATGAACAACATAAGACTAATAGGCATCAATGAGAAAGAAACAATACAAATGATATAAAAAGAATATGGACAGAAGTAACAGCAGAAAACTTCCTAAACATTGGGAAACAATCTGGCATTCAGGTAACCAAAGTATATAGAACTCCAAACATCAACCCAATTAAAAGCACTCCCAGGCATACAGTAGTCAAGATCCCAGAAATCCAGCACAAGAACAATATACTAAAAGCTACTAGACAAAATAAACTAACCACATTTAAAGGGAAATTCATCAGAATAATGGCAGACTTCTCTTCACAAACCATGAATGCAAGAAGAGCATGGAGCAGAGTACTTCAAGTCCTCTATGAAAACAAATTCCAGCCCAGACTACTATACCCTGCAAAACTCCCTTTCAAGTTTGATGGAGAAGTGAAATACTTCCATGACAAAAAACAATTAGAGAATTTCATGATGACAAAGCCAACCCTACACAGACTACTATAAGAT
>NW_004524616.1:594930-595916 GCF_000260255.1 Octodon degus
CAAACACAAGAGCACCCAATTATATAAGACAAATCTTAATAGACATGAAAAATCTGATATCCAATACCACAATATATTTTTCAATCTGATTTGTTTTTAATTAAGTATTATGATCACATACAAATTTGTGCTCATGTTGTAACTTCCTCACTTTAGTCCTTCTAATGAACTGACAGGAGGCACCACTACCAATCACACATACAACAGTAAAAGTTTTAGTCTTAGGTTTCTGAATAACTGTTTAAATACTACCATGAACAGTAACTCAGTCTGACCTAAAGAAATCAAAAGTCGAACTTGCTGTTATATCATGCTAACTCTTAAAAAGATCTGAATTCAAAGATCAACTATAAAATGTGAGGAATGTTAAATATTCTTTATTTGGTATTATACATATACCACACTAAAATGCCTTTCAATAAGTAAAA
The DNA here is from genome assembly GCF_000260255.1 of Octodon degus. Classification (NCBI taxonomy): domain Eukaryota; kingdom Metazoa; phylum Chordata; class Mammalia; order Rodentia; family Octodontidae; genus Octodon; species Octodon degus. Next base: position 595,359 of record NW_004524616.1, read on the forward strand.
GGCAGCACTTTTTAGATATAGGGAATTCTAATTAAATTGGCATAGTCAAGACTAAAATATAGACATAGCTTTCCTGTCTTCAACCACTCCCTTTAACAGGCTAATAAACACAAACTGAAACAGCAGTGTTGCTAGGTTTTGAGACAATGAAAAATTCTCTCAGTATTTAAACATATTCACATACCCAATTATACAAATCTAAATATAAAACCAACCTTCAGTAGTTTTGAGATGATATTCTCAATCTTTGTGAAAAATTGAACATTACTAATCAAGTCCAACCATGTATTTAGAAGGGAAAACAGTGATAGCATTTACTGAACTGGAATTACTATCAAACCTTGAAGAAAAAATGATATGCATTTAACTAGAAGCCAATTTTATTTAAATCAGGACTGTCCAACAAAAATATTCTGTCAGCCACTCATGATCTAAATTCTAGTGTATGAGATTAAATTATGGTACACATACAAAAGCCATGAGACATTTTTGTTTTATAATAAATAAGGCCATGACTATTACTCATTAGTAGCCTTTTTGAGGTAAGCTATTAAGTCT
>NW_004524616.1:601163-613799 GCF_000260255.1 Octodon degus
AATGAACAAGAGAAAAAAATGTGATAGGACTGTCCTGTTTCATTGTTGTATATGGTTAGATTCCTAATTTCTGTCTAAAAAATTGTAATTGTTTATTTCTATTTTGTTTTTACTACCTTTTAAACTTTCTTATTTTTTCACATTTTGTATGTATTTAAAGTTTAGCCTATCAATGATTGATGGAAAGTACCTATTCCATGCATGTCTAAGGTGTTGAATATTCAGACAGATAGTGAGGTTAAGCTCAACAGTCTATGTTTTACAGTAACAATATCATTAAATTTCTCTTCTGGAGGTTTAACAACTTAAGATTGCAGACCAAAAAATTAGAGAAGAAAAAGGGCTACAAAGATAATCAACATTTTGGCCCTAGCCCTTCAAAGTCAGTGAGGACTCAGAACATAAGAGAACCTATACTGTAACATCTGTAACTCAGTAGTGTCTCCTTCTGATCAAGAAGATTATGGGGCCACAGAGTAAAGTGATCAATGATGTAGAGTGTGCCGAAGGAGAATCACCTGCAGAGAAAACATTCTCTCAGGCTTTCACAGAGAGCAAATTGGTCAAGCAATGGCCGTGACTCATCCACCTGCCTGACACTGACTAAAGATCTACAAACTGCTGTTCAGGGTTACAGGGTAAACCTGTAACCCTGATTTGACTGGCCTTGTCAGATACAAAAGCTACATTTCTTGTTATATAGGTCTTGCTTTATCTTGGTCTTAACTATCCAGCAGAAAAGTATAAAAATGAGCTATAAAAAAATAAAACTATATCAATATGCTGAACTGTAAAAGGCTCAAGTCAATAACTTCTGACACTGTCAGTCATGCAGATAACCCACTAGTATTATAGACTACTTGACTATACTGGTTTACTTTGCTGAATTCATGCACCTACAATGGAAGAATGACAATGAAATATCCATCTCTGACAAAAGTAAACAAAAAAGGGAATATAAATGAAGGACCATTTTCCAATGGAAAAATATATATATGTATATACATAATAGCATAGATAAACAGTTACTTTCTCTTAGTTCAATGAGAAGAAAATTTTGAACTAATAGTGTTTAGACAAGATATCATGTCTGCATCTTGTACTATGAATAACTACCATAAAGACAACAATATGCAATGTATTAATTATTGTAACTGTCCTACTAACCTGTTTTGAAACTGTCTCATTCCTTCTGTCTCAATAAAATTAATTTTAAAATATATAAAAGCATGTAAAATGAACAATACAATTTTTATCATAATTTTCAATTTTGAAACCACTCTACAATTGTTATGTTAGTATAGTATGAAAGAAATAACATAGCAGAAAAAAAAGATTTCTCTAGAAACTGAGAAATACATTCAGCTGAAAACAATTATTTTAATACTTAATGTCTCTAACAAATGTAAAAGTAGGTTAATCATTAGAAAATGCTAGCAATTAAAATATAGGTAAGTAAACAGGATATCCAAGATTAGGAGGAAGAGCATTGTGTATATCACTGGTGAGGTGGAAGGGCTATGCAACCCTTTTCAAGAGGTAAAACTGAAGAGGGAAACACAAAAAGAACCATGTAGAAATTCCTGAATTTGAGACAGAATTACACCAAAGGGTAAGTGTCAAGCCAATAGAGCCAGATTTTCTAATCAGCTGTCAGAAGTAGACTTTGCCTCCAGATTTGGAGAACCCAAAATAAAGCAAACTGTATTCCTGTTCAAAAAGTCTCCTCCCAGAGGACTACATATAATGCTTACCAATTGCAGGCAAGTGTAATACATTTATTACCTGAGAATATTACAGACTATCTGACCAACACCAAATAAATGATGTCCTCCAGACACTGCCCCTGAACTAGCTGCATCTCAGGTAGAGCAAGGACTTAGCCTTATTGCCCCTGCCACTGCAGTTCCTCTGCCATAGCTTCCATCAGTGGTGATGTGCAGGGATCCAAGAAGTAGATGTCTTTTCTACTCAACTATTATTCACTTATGTTTAAAAGAATACTTTCTTGAATTTACCTGAGATGAAACTAGCTGGACAGAAGAATAACACAGGAGGGGGAAAGAAAAGGGAAACAACATAGTTAAAAGGCCAAGCTTTGCACTTGGAACAACTTCATTTTTCTGTTCTTAAATTTTCTTGCTACTGAAGGAGCAAGTCAATTTGTGATTTACCTTAGAATTAAATAAAATACATGTGAAATATTTAGCATAATGTTTGAAACATAGCAAATGTGCAACAACTGGTAAGCATCAGATGTAGACCTCTGGGAGGAGACTTTTTGAACAGGAATACAGTTTGCTTTACTTTGGGTTCTCCAAAGCTGGACGAAAAGTCTACTTCTGACAGCTGATTAGAAAACCTAGTTTAATTGGAATTAAGCTGGAGAAACCACCCAGGATGACTGATCTCTCCCCTTAATCCTAATGAAGAAGTCCATCCAACAATAGTGACATAACTTTCCTGAATAGATCACAAAACACCTGTAAAATAATCAACCTGCTCTGCCATGTCCTTTTTACCTCAAATAGTTTTGTACTAAAGGTCACCTAGATACATCTGTTCTTGTCTCAGACAAATTTAGGTGATGAACACTAGTTTTATTCTCTCACTGTTCCATGAGAAACTTGCATAACAGTGAAATAAAGCGTTGATTTAAAAGTTAACATAAGAAAGCAATAAAATCGGTTTCAGATAAAAGAGTATTTCTTTTCACGCCTGTGTTCTACTGGCATAAAAAATGGATACCAAGTGTGTTGGATAAGATTTTTATACTTATTTGCAAGGTGGAAGAGAGGAAAATGAGACTGTGTAACAAGGTGGATGTAATTATATGCTCAAATCAATATCTACTCACAGCTGCAAATTCTGCTCAGTTTTTTCCCTTTGGTGCTTCATGTTGGTTTGGTTTTATCATTGCTTATAAAAATGTATCTGAATAAATTAAAGAAACCAGGCAGCTTTTTCATCAGATCATAGTCACACAGAGATTGTCTGCCAAATGCAATGTTTCTTCCTTTTTTCAGACCCTGGAAACATTTTCACCAATTGACATGCAAGAATCTTCACTCATAACAATCAGTGCAGAGAGAACACATCGTAATCAAGGAAAATGCCTACTGAATTGACTCCCCTCCTAAAAGCCATCTGTGTATAACGACTCCCTCGTAGCAACTGTAAAGTCATAAGCAATTGGGAGAGTTGCTCAAGCCTAGAGAAAACGCAAATCACAGAATTGAGAATTATAGGACAATAAAATCAGCCTGGCCACAGAAGATCTAAAATCAACCAAGTTGTAAAATGTGGAATAATAAATTTTGTGTTATTCCATGCTTATGAAAGCTAACATATTTACCAGCTTATGCCAGCTCTCCCTCCCTTTCTTTTGTTTCAATTTAAATGCTGAAGAATACAAATGCTTCCTATTCTCTGAGCTTGGTTAATGACTAAAAGCTGCACTGATTAGATGCCTGAGATGCATAAGACAAATTCCCCCAATAACTCTAAAATTGCTATCTCTGGCCACATAAAGACAGAACAAGAAAACTGTAGAATTTAATTGCTGGATATAACTCTCTTATTTTGCAAACAGAGAAATAATCTTATCTCCCCTTCAGCATCTTCTCCACTCCCAGTCAACCTCTACCTACTCATGTTCCCTATTTTAATGGGGAACATTTGCCTCTATCAGAGATCTGGGTATCATTTATTTTGAGTTCATTTCCTTCCACATGTCAAAAAATAAAACTAGACCCTTGTCTATCACCATATATCAAACTAAAGTCAAAATGGATCAAGGATCTAAATATTAGAATAGAGAGGCTATGGAGATAGCTCAGCAGCTTATGCACCTGGCTGTGAAGTACAAGGTCCTGAGTTCAATCCCTGGTAAGTAATAATAACAATAACAATAACAATAATAAATATTAAAATAGAAACACTAAATTTACTGGAAGAGAAAATTGGTAGAAATCTTGAAGACATAGGTGTAGGCAGAGATTTTTTGAATAAAAACTAGAAAAGGGAAATATTACAAAGAATCCACAAATGGGTTGTCACTTTATTAAAATGCTTTTTCACAATAACAAAAAAATTCTATTTCTTGAACATGAATGAATTTACCTACTGGCTCAAATTCTTAGTGAACTAGATAGCATATTTAGGTTTAGATACCACACTAATATTTCTGCTGTATTAAACTTTAGAGCATTTTGTGATTTCAGTCCATTAATGTATTCAATGAATATTATATTAGGAATAAGAGTACATATGACTATTGGATATAACTTTAGTGCTTATAAAGCAACCTATTCTTTAATTCTAAAACTATCTCGAACATAAGTAATTTTCATAAACTCATTTTAAAAGATGTAGTTATTTCCTTCTTTCTTTGTCTCCTCTGTGCCAATTTAATCAGAAAATGCTTATCATAAGAACATAAGACAGGTCTGGAACACAGATGAGGCAGTGGACACATGGGGGTCAGAAGTTTGCCTAGGAATTAGCAAGTAACTAAATTTGGTAAAGATGATGAGAATCAAGTTTTGGTGAAGAAGGGAAGTGAAAATATGGAAAATAAGAGGAGATTAGAATAAATTCTAACATGAATGAGAATTGGAAATACCATTATGACCTCATAGTTTGCAGGAGAAGAGCCTGGGATAAAAAGCCATTTCACATGTTTGAGGAGCAATAGGAGACTTATAGTCAAAACACAATGAATAAGACAGACAGCAGGAAACAACAAAATCTGAAGTTTATCAGGCCCTATTAAACCAGAATCTGTTTCCCAAGTTGTGTTTAAGTGCTCAAAAATTTAAGCTCCCTATTCTAAAGAAAGGACTCCAAAGTATTAGCATAATCACTATCACCAATTTCAATGCCGTAAAAGTAGATCTAAATAAGAAACTACCAAGCCAATAGAACAGCTCTAAATGGACCAGCCCTAGCTGACAATACTTATACATTGGTAACCTCATTTCTAGAGACATTATCAAAGCCCTGAACCTCAGCACAAAAGAAAGAAGGTGTTTATTATTTTTTCTAAAAAAATGTTAACATAATTTTAGATAATATCCTCTTGTTTTCATTAAAACTAAGTTGCAAAGATAAAAAAGTTTATACCATTAATTTTGATGATAAATACCATTGTCGTGATTATAAAACCATACAAGTACTCTCCTTTTACTAAACCAGCACTAATAGTATTGAGAATAAAGGTTCCCACTAAACCTTGTAAAACAGAAAGATGCTCAGCCACATTCACTTAAATTGTGGTTAGAGGAGTCAAAAGAAATTTGAATCAATTTTCAAATGAAAATGAAAACTAAAAGAAGACACCTATCTAAAAACTGTTACTGAAATGCTTTGGCATTCACGGTCAGTGTTTTGTCCTAGTGCTGAGAATCCTTCTGTGTGGCAACTGAATCACAAATGGACTGCGTTGGAGAGTTATGTTCTTCCAATTAAAGAAAATACCTTCAGCTGCTATCATAATCATTCTATTTTAGAAAAGTGTTACTGTGGTGACTGAAAATATGTTAGGAGAGAAATGATTACCCACTGTATCAGTAAGGGTCTTGGCAGAAAACAGAAGACACTCCCTCACTGGCTAATTGGAGATGAGTTTAATAAAATGAACCTTTATAAAAGTGTGGGCAGGGTTTAGAGAATTAAACAGTGCAAAATTCCAGGAATAACACCAAACTCAGACCTGAGAAGGCAAAGGGAAAGAGTGACTTGGAAGCCAGAGACAGGAGCTGCATGGAGAGTGGCCTAAGAGAACAGAGACACAGTCAGTTCACAGCCTGCAGAGAGGAAGCCAGAAGCATAAATTTTCCTGCCTACTGGTCTCCTCATGGCCAAATACATCCTAAGTGAAGAGATCTCATGGATGTGAAAAATGCAGGTCAGTCCTCAATAGCAGAGAGTGAGAAAATCCAATAAGAGTGGCTTTCCAAATGTGAAAATGACATAGAAAAACAGTAAGTTACTTGGTATGCCATCTTCCTCTCCCTAAAACTAAGTGCTAAGTCTCTCGGAAGACATAACAATGTCTGCAGATCCCCTGTTTTCTCTATTGTTTTGAGATCATTTACAGGTCACTTTACTGGTTTTTATCATCCATCATCCATTTGTCATTTGGTTCAAGCCAACTCTTCCTCCTGATGGCTGACTTGTTTGAGAAATCTGGTGCCACAGCAGACTCACAAGTAGGGCATAGCATAGGACTGTCTGACCAGCATAAATACACTCTTCAGTTACCACTGACTTTTAGAAATAAGCTTTATCTAAATTGATCTAAACAGAATAAATCTAATGGACCTTGAGGAAGACAGTATAAATGAGCAAGTACATAGCCTAAGGGCTGAAAAGGGGGATGCTTGCTGAACAGAGAAGCAGCACCAAGGAATTGAAGACCCAAAGGGAAAGGATCTTAATCTTACCAAATCAGATTTTGTCCTGAAGCTGTTCTTTCCAACAACATAAAGCAATAAATGACCTTTATTGTTTGAGTCAGGTTTTCTGTTGTTTATCACTAAGATTTTCTCATTGATCAGCAAAGTGACTAACAAATGTCTATGAAGCTCGTCAATACTTCTCCTTTCTTGGCAGTCTCAACTAATGTTCTTGAAAACACCTGCTTGTTGCTTATTATTAATAGATTTTGAGTGGCCTGCTGAGAAGTCATAATGTTTGTTGTTAAAGGTGTGATTATATCTAAGTTTATTTTAATTAAAAGAAATGTTTGAATTAGCTAATACCAATTTAATGATAATATAAAATGTTCTTAAATTTTTCAGGTACTTCCTAAGGGTTACTATGTGTTAGACATTGGAGATCTAAAAATGATTAAGGCCTCAGAGTCCTCAAGCAGCTCCCACTGGAGTTTCAAAGATATACCAAAAATGCATTTCATATGAAGTGATATATGAAGCCAAGCATGGTAGCAAACACCTGTATTCTCATCGCTTGGGAGATTGAGGCAGGAGGATCATTGCAGGTTTGAGGTCAACCTGGGTTACAAAGTGAGTTCAAGCTCAGCCTGAACTGCATAGTGACATCCTGTCTCAAAAGGACAGAAAAATAAAACAAAATTTAAATATTTTACATTTAAGATAAATTGATAAATACATTTATCAATAAGAGTACACACAAAACCATGGAAGAACATAAAAGAAGGAGTTGATAACTCTTCTGCAATACATCTGAGAAAATGTTGTACACAACTTTTTTAAACAAGACCTTGCAGTATGCAGCGGGTCATTAACAAGAAGTAGTACAAGGCAGACTAAGGAGACAGAATGAACAAGGGAACTTTTACACATAGGGGCCACTTGGCTTCTTCAAGGCAGAGTAGCCCAGAGACTAAGATAAATGTATCACTCATTCTTTTTTAGCCGTGAAATTTTGGACAGGCTACTTAACTTTTCCTGGTATCACTTTCTTCTTGTGTAAAATGAGAGAAATAGCAGTATCTTGTTCATACTTGAACCTTTGCTTATGAAAGTCCTATTTCTTATAAAGTAACCATCACTCAAAAAGTATTGTTAGAAGAAAGATCATTGAGGGACAGTGAGATAGCTCAGTGGATTAAGAGCTTGCTTAAGTAAGCACAGAGGCCAGGGTTCAATCTCTGGCACCACATGTCACACCAGTCCTGCCCCCTGGGCATGCTAAGCAGCAATAGAGTCTGGGTGTGGCAGCACATGCCTATAATCCCAGCACTAAGCAGGCAGGAAACAGGAGAATCACTACAGGTTCAAGCTGCATACTGAGGCCCTGCACAAAAAGAAAGAAAGAAAGAAAGAAAGAAAGAAAGAAAGAAAGAAAGAAAGAAAGAAAGAAAGAAAGAAAGAAAGAAAGGTCATTGTTTAGGCTGGAAAGGCAAACTGGTAGTAGGCTGTGCAAATAAGCTCTACCAAATAATGGTTTTTATATAATGTAGGTAGTATGTTATCAAACATCAAAAGTTTCAAGGAGGCATGAACAGGTTTATATTTTACAAGAATAACTCTTATCTTAGCTACTTTCTCATCACCAGGATAAAATATCCAACATCTCTAACTCAAAGGAGAAAAGGTTTATTTTTGGCTTATATTTACAGTGGATGGCCAGTTCATTACAGAACAGAATGGCAGATGCAGAGCAGAAGAAAAGCTGTGTAATACATGGTGGGTAGAAAACAGAAAGGAAAGGGTGGAGCTGAGAAGACAGCTTCGCCCTAAAGGTCTCTCCCGCCAGTGATCTGCATCTTTTCACCAGGCCCTACCATGCAATATCACATTGAGCTTTAGCTGCAGTCACCTTGGAAGAGCCCTGCCTATGAACACATGAGACACTGAGCATCTAGTTATGAACCACAACAACTGTGACAATAGCATGGCTCTTGAATTGCAATAAAAAGGAGATTGCAAGGAGAGAGATTAAGAGATTACATGCTGAACTCGGACTGTAGTAGGAAGAGTGGATAAGAAATAACATAAATACAAGCATGAGGGACCAAGAATGATTACAAAATTTCTAGTGGATGTTGGTTCCTTGAAAAAAAGATGAACAAAAGTAGGAATGGGCCTGGGATGGAAGCAATAAAATCACCTTCTAGACCTGTTAAATGTGACTGGTCCATATTTAGAGAGATTCTGGAAACTGTCAAGGATTTGGACCAATTTTGAATGTTTGTATCTGGTGATCTGAACAAATGATTTCAAGACAATATATATAATATAACAACCATTGCTGAATTCTGATTATTTTATGCAGTGAAATTCTGTATCATGTTTTAATGTTTTGTTCTGCTTTTATTCACTTTAAGAAATGAAAATGCAAAAGAAAATATGAATTTAAGAGAAAGTTATGGGCTAGAGGTAGGTATGCAATGGTCAACAGCAAATGCGTTATAACAAAACAAGAAAGTTAATGAGCCTCACCAACAATAAGGCCTGAACACTAAAGGTGGGATGGCAAAGGAGACATCCAAAAACTATCCATGTGGGTGTATAGGAAACAAGAGTGTAGCAATCTCATGGTCAGCAGAGAAAAGACATTCAAGAAACAGACTTTAGAGGACTTAGAAATCTGATCTTCAAGATACATACTGATTCCAAGGATACTACTGCATTTGTCAAACTAGGGCCATTTTTAATCCCAAAGAGAGGTTTTACAGAGGTGACAGAGTAGTATCAAGACTGCAGTGAACATGGCAAGGAAATGAGGGCCGCTCTGAAACTAGCCTGAAGGGCCCACTTTCTCAGAGCTCATTGGCAACTACCCAGATTTCCATCGTTTGGAAATTCCACTGGCCTTAGAGGCAAAATGTTGTAACTGCACAGTGTGTGTAACGGAGCTGTCTTGTTAGGCGGCTTGCTTCAAAATGGAACTTTTATAATCAGAAATGCTTGCTGTTTAAAAGCCAGATGATTATAGACAGCATTTTGTTTGACTTTCCAAGAACTTTCCTCTAATTCCATTGTAAGAATTTGACACAGGGCAAGTATCTGTGATTTAAGAGTCACATTTCCAGTTCATGAAGGCAGACAATAAAACACTGATGAGCTCTTCTTCATTCCTAGGTCACCATCAGGAAACAATGAATGCTAAGAAGAATTTGTTACAATTCAGGCAGTATTGAAACTGTCTACATATATAATAATGCCATCTTTAGTATTTATGACTCTAAGAAAAAGAGGTCAGAGCTTATTCACAAAGTTATCTTACCAACCTTCAAATTCACCTTTGGGTATAAGAAAGAGAAAAATACTTAGCCTACCATATAAATGGAAAAATAGAGGTCCAAGATCCAAAGCAAACTTGGTGTCTACAGTGCACAACAGATATTTCTGGATGTGTTTGCACGCCTTGAATAGTGTCCAACAATGTATGGTCTGTGGATTACTTGTATCAAATTTATGTAGTATTTTTCTAGAAATGTGCATTTCTAGGCCTTATAAACTGATTTTTCTATGACAGGAGGCTTAAACTCCAGGTTTTGAAAAATATCATGGAAGATTCTGATGTAACTAAGCATTTTAAATACATTGAAACATCCCCAGTGGCTCAACAAGGGCAGTGTTTATTGAGTATCTACTAAATGCCAGTTATGTGGTAGTCATTTCAAATATTACTAATAAAAACAACACTTCTGCTTTGCTGAAATAATTTTATTAGACTTAAATACTACTTTCTTTTAATTCAGAGCCCTTAATCTTAGAAAAGCAATAAATAATCAATAGTCCATCTGATTAGAGCAGGGTCACACTCTGGAAAGATGACCAAACATTTGTTCTCTCTCTCTCTCTCTCTCTCTCTCTATATATATATATATATATATATATATATATATATCCATCAATGATTTGAAATGGGATATAGAAACTATAGATGGTGATGAAGGCTGAGGCTGATCACTCAGGATTAAAGTTTTGGGTGGTAGCCATATTGAGTCAGGTGTAAGGAAAGCTAATAAAGTATACAAACCAGAAAAACAGAAGGGTGGAAACTCAGAGAGAGGTGGAGGTCAATGGGCCTCGACAGCCAGAAAATGATACCCAAGTCCCTGGCCATTTTCCAGTTTCCCCAAGTCCCTCCTGCTGTGACCAAATTCTTACATAAAAACTTATACTCAAGGTAGTTTGAGTGGGTTTGTGTTCCAACTGGTACCCATTCTTTGAACTTCCCTCAGGCATCATTGCCTTAGGGAAGCCTGTCCAGATTTCCAGGATGAATTTCAATGTATCTGCAATGTATAGTCTTAAAACACTGTATACCATTTATCTTTATATTTATCACAATTGCAGCTTTAAATGGGCATGATTATATGATAATTTGATGACTACCTACTAGTAAATGTTATGTCTGTGTACCCACTTCCATTTCCTCAGCACCTATCATTGTACCAAACATGTAGTAGATTCTCTTAAATATTTTCTTGACTAGCATTAGTGAGAAAATATTAAATGACCAGTATTAGTAAGAAAAAAAAATCAAACAGTGCATGGAAATCAAATTTCTCACTGACCAAAGTATAGGCTTGCCCAAGCTAGAGACAAGATGGGAAAAGCAGAAGTTGGAGAAGACAAATCTGCTTATAAAAGATTCTAGGGCCCAGGGAGATGGCTCAGTAGAATAAGCGCTTGCCTGGTAAGCACAAGGGCCTGAGTTCAATCCCTGGAAAAAAAAAAAAAAAAGATTCTAACACAAGGAATATCAAGGCAACAAGAAGACTGAGTTGGTTGGGTCTTGGTAGAGTAATGCATATTACTTGAGACAAGACAGTAATCTAATGAGAAACAGATAACAACCCACCAGACAAGTAATCTGAGCCCAGAGCCAAAGAAGGACTATAACAAGACTAGAAACATGTTCTAGGTAATAACTGAGGAAGCACAAGGTTGTTGAAGTTAATAATCAAGAAGCCACAGAGAGCACTAAGAGATTTTCCTGGTAAAAGAAGATGAGAAAAGTAGAGCAGTACTCCAGTGGAAGTTTTGGCTCAGTATAGTTAGTACATGCCAGGTAAACTTTGAAATACTTTCATGAATTATTTAATTCTCAAAATAATTCAATAAGGGAAGAGAGTCTATTACAGCAATTTCACAAATGCAAAACATTGAGGCCTGCCTAAAATCAATAAATAAGATGGAACTCCATAGTTAGAAACAAGGGAGACTGGTCTCACTTCTACCTACTAGCATGACCATTTCTTTATGAGATTAAGAATGAAAGTGAATGGTTAACAAAGTTGGTTCTTGTCTTAGCCAGAAAATGGAGACCAGAGGCACCAGGGATACAGCGCTGCAGCATAGCACCTGGCTGGAGAATGTGAGGTTGATTCCCAGGATAAAAAATAAAAGAAAAAGAAAAGATCACAAAAAGATCAGAAAGGAAGTTAGTAAGAATCAAAGTAAGATCGAGGAAGATTTTTACCGAATGGAATTAGGAACCCTAAAACAAATAAATTGTCATTATTTAATGTTGCAGCATTTAATGAGCAGTAAGTCATAGCTGTTAATATGGAATCCAGTAAACATGATTTCAAATAATGACTGTGCCATAACCTGGTTTATGGATGTTATTTAAACTCTCCAGCACTGGCTTCTGCCCTCAGTGGCAATGTGAATATTTAGCTCATAATTTTGCTTACAGGATTAAAAAGATAATGCATTTGTAAGTCCTTAGTTTAGAATAAATAATTCTGTACTCAATAATTAATCACAAAAGAGATTTTTCAAAACTGAGATATTATAGTGGATATAGATGAAGGAAGAGGGATGTGGAACTGTTTTGCTGTCTTATCTATGGACCAAATGGTTCATTACCATTGACTTGACAGATACATATATGTACATGGATAGTCTTATTAGTTAAATGTTGCCTGTGGGGAGACTAAAAATCCCCTAATGAAAGCTGTTGAATGAAGTTGATAACTCTGAAGATACATTTCACCCTAAGAAATGCTGACAGCTAAAGTGAACTCAGCTTGTGTGCCACTCATAACTCTCTAAGCAGCTTTACAGTTGGCTTAGAAATATTCCTGAGAGTCAAAAGCTTTAATGCTTTCATTTCTGAGGCCTTTCTTGGAGCACACTCATATGAGTTGCTCTTCCATAGAGTATTGAATCTGGTTCTGCAAGATTA
>NW_004524616.1:614569-616910 GCF_000260255.1 Octodon degus
TGTCAAGGTGTCTCCCCAAAGCCTCATAGTTATGGGTAGTGCTTTGCAGAGGTGGTTAGACCAGAATGTGTGCTGGATCTAGTGAGAGTGCTGGGATCAAGGGTATATGGTTGCTAAATCAGACTACTGATTGGCCAAAGGGGCAAGCAATTCCTGTCAACCTTTTTTGTGTTTTAACAAGAGCACTAATCCTAGAAATCCCTACATCTTACTACATCACACTGAGCATTAAGTTCCAATATATGAATCAGGGACACTAACATTGAGACCACAACAGCAATGCATCTTAAAATCTTCTTTCCACTCACATCCCTCATTCCTACCCACATCTTCTCCATTGTCCTTCTTCCAGGTTTTTAGAATTATTTTTGCTCTAACAGGAGTGTCCAGAATTAGGCTCATATTTCTTTTCCAAACTATGTCCTGCTTCCCCTGTGTCATGTACCTCCTCCCTTTTACCCAGTTCTGCATCACCAACCCATAGAAGCATGCCATATATAGGTAGAGAATATTTCTCAGACAATGAAAAGGCACTAGCCTTTCCTTGGTGAAACAAAGTCAAAAACCTCCTCTGCTAAACAAAACAGAAGATAGTAAGTATTCTGCCATCAATACTACAAACTGGTAAGTATTCTCGCTCTTTCTCTTTGTCTCTCTCTCTCTTTCTGCTTCATTTTCTGACTTACATTAAAACAAGACCTATAGTTTCACCACTATTTCCTACAATCACACGTCCAACACATTTTAGGCACTCAATAATGTTTGTTTAATATATGTTTGAATAAATCATGCCCTAAACCATGTATAATCTTCAGGGAGGATTATAATTAGAGATATTAAGTAATTCTTCCTTCACATCACATCTGCTGCTGATACCTGAGAGGCAATTTTTACTACATAGGCAATAGCAATTTTAAACAACCAGCCTCCAATTACTAAGGACTTATTTCTGCAAAACCCTGCATGCTAATGCACACTGTCAGCCAAGGAACCCAGCCGAGCTGTGCTTAGCAACCAGTCCCTCTGCTATCTATTTTGGTTAGCTATGTCAAAAGTTATTCTAACTTCATTCAATCAATAGCTTCATGTTGTTAAAGACAGAGAATGTAAAGAGATGAGAAAACAGAATCAAAGATATGTATGTTCAACACCACTATGGGATGCTCCAAAAGGCATTTTTTTTTCTTTCCAATATGGCTGGAGCTGCAATATACACTTGTTTACGACCCTTTGGGGAAGGATCTGTTCAGCAGAAGGAAGGTGTATTTGACCTTCATCTCTCTGGAAGGAGAGATACATCACAGCTGTCTGTTTAGAATTCTGACCTCATTTCCATGATGTTGAACCACTCATTTGGGAAACATGAAAACCATGAAAAATAAGGTTGACTTTCTTTTTATCCAGGGATGTTCTTGAAGACATTAGGCTCTTGGTGGATTTAAGGGTGACTAAAATTATATGGCCACAAATATTAGTTAGGTGGAAATGGAAAGCTGTTTGGTCTCCAAGTTATAAACACAGGACATGGCGTGATCTGCACTTTCTCATTCTGTGCCATCACTTCATGGTATTTTGGTTCATACTTTCTAAAGAGATGCTCCTGGATGCAAACATATGTTAACTTTCAACAAACAAACAAAAACCTCAAGAAATAAATCCTAAAGCTAAAACTGAGATCTTGGCAAAGAATAGCACATTTATACTTAATGAATTGAATTTAAAGTGTACTACTTGGTGCAGTCTAGACAAGACTGAGCAAGACAACACTATATCCCCACACACAGTCAGCCTTTAAAGCAGCTCCATTATTTCACCTATTCTGTGAACCTCAAGGAAAAGGGAAAGAAACCTTGCTATTTTCATTTTTAAAAATGCCTTATGCCGTAAGTCAGCAATGACCTCAAAATTAACAATGTCTGGTGCCAGTTTTAACTGGAAAGCACCATGGAAATCACAAAGTCCATGGCCCTTATTTCCAGAAGAGGAAAATTAGGCCTAAAGATAGAGAAAGAGCGTTACCTAAGGGCACAGCTTGTGGTAGAGAAAAAAGGAGAAGAAAGGAAACTTAATACTGACTTCCTGCTTTAGTATTCTTTCCACAATAACACATGGCCTCTTAGTCTTGACTCGAATTGAAATAGCAATCAACATAATGAAATTTCAATTCAGTACCTTTCTATTAGTGCTTCTTATGGCCTCAGAATAGAGCTAGATTTCTGGGAGAGACACACAAAAAGTCTGGGCTTCAGCCACTGCTTTCAAGGAGCTAACTTCAAAGAGAAAGTACACGTTTCTGAAGAGCAAATAGGAAGTGACTCTAATGAGTATACTTCTTTTTATG
>NW_004524616.1:617300-618949 GCF_000260255.1 Octodon degus
TTAGAAATCAGTCCATAGCCTGTGTCGATGGCTGTCTGTGCTGCCTGACATATAGACCTCTGGGCTCAGTTAACCTTGATTGTCTGCATGAAGCTGCTTCTTCCCCATAGTTGGCCAGGTCAGCTTGACCACATCCACCTGCAATGTCTGTGTTTGACAACTTAAAATATGTACATATGTAACTGTTTTGACTTGTGTTCAAGGACTCTGCACATTGTGCCCAGAATATACCAGCCCAGTCAAGGACACTTTCAATTCTCCCTATGCTTCTCAGACTCCCTCCCCCCCAGAATGTTTCTGTTTAATGACCAACATTTCTTTTTAAGCCAACCTGCTTGGCACAATTTCATCTGACAATATCTGACATAATTGTTGTATTCCATGTAATCAATCTTGTAATAACCTACTATCAGTTCTGTACTTCCCACTTGCAGATTGTATTTAAACTGAACTCAGATGTGACTCTGGGCTTATGATTTGGAATGGTGCCCATCAGCCTACTAGCATTACCTTAAAGTTGCCTTCCCAAATCTCTGTGATGCGTTTTCCTTGCTAATTGTTCCTGCAACACTAGAACTTTCCTACTGGGTCCCACACCTCAAAGTTTCCACTGTCTTCCAATAATGCCAAACTGAGGACTAAGTGTTTATCAATGGGCCTTTAAAAGAGATTTCAGATCCAAATGAAAGTAGAATCATAATTCATTGTTTAGAAGTCATGCACTGCAAATAATTGATAATGAAATGCATAAAAGATGACTTGCAGACCTAAGTAGAAATGAGAAAAGCTGCCTGATAAGTGTCAAGTATTTCAAGGAAAATCAAAAATTTAAAAGAATGTAGTATGTTGGTTGGTGGGAAACACAAGAACAAAGCAGGAATGTAGATAAATACAATAGAAATGCTTTGAGAAGAAAAAAATGGGTTGTTAGAGGATTATTTTCACATTGTTTGTTGGTAGAGGAATTCTGTAAGCATTTTCAGGTTCTGTTAAAATGAAATTGCTGTAGCTTGGCTCTAGAATGTTGCTCAAGAGTCTACATGTTAGTCATACTTACCAGCCTGCAATATTATTGGTAAGTGGTGGAAATGTTAGAAGGTGGCATTAGCTGGAGGTGGGACTGCACAGTTGAGGATCATGCCTTCAAAAAGGTCTTCTTTCCTCTCATTGATTCCCAGGCTCCATGAGATGAACAGCTAGCTCCATTACATACTCCCTATGGTAAAGTGTTGCATGGCCTCTAAGCTAAGATAAACTTTTTCCCTGCATAAAGTTACTGACTGAAGTATTTGTTACAATAACAGAAAGCTAACTAGAACAAAACGACTGAAGAATTATGCTGGATGCCAATAAAAAAGACAACTACAATTATTTTCTCATTAACTTTATTGAAAATCAATAATTATGTAGCATTTAAAAGTTGACAAATATTGAGATGTGAAAGATATAAGATGTAGATAGAGTGAATATTAGAGAAATATTTTTGAAATGAATACATACCATAAGGCTAATAATATATTACACATTATAAATAAATTATTTACAAACTTAAATGAATATAACAAAAATTCTCTAAAATAAAAATTAAAAAGAAAGAATTTACAGATTAGTTATATAATAGTTCACTCTGTGTCAAAATCAAGAAACTT
>NW_004524616.1:625986-632503 GCF_000260255.1 Octodon degus
TTTTCTTTTCTTTTCTTTTTTTTTTTTTTCTTTTTCGGTACTGGGGATTGAACTCAGGACCTTGCACTTGCCAGGCAAGCGCTTATTCTACTGAGCTATCTCCTCAGCCCTAAGAGTTCTTACTGTTGTAGATAGCTAAGTTATATAAAAATATCATAATTTTCAAGGTGAGGCAGGCCCAAGGTGGGAAACAGGAACTCACTAGATGGCCAAAAAGTGGGATGAAACTCTGATCCACCAATAAGATTGCAAGCAAAATTGCTCAAGTAAAATCATTAAATCGGCATCAAGTGGAGAAATGAGTCACATAGCAAATGGACCTGAATACAGAGCATGGGCTTTTCCTGTAGGCTTATTGGGTTAGTGACTTTTCCTGGTTTTCCTAAGGTGATTGATAACTATTTAGACTATTAAAGCCTGATGTCTAACCCTAGGGAGGTATGTAGCTGCACTTGCTTATTCTTTTGTCTTGAGGTCTGGCCCACAGCTGGAAATGCCTGTCTTTGCCACAGTTGTAAATGTATCTTGTCTTCTACATTACATCCTTTGAGGGGCTGGCCCTGTCTGACTGCCTATTATATTTTTATCTAACTCAACTGTCTACAATAGCTATGTGAAATAATAAATATATTAACTTGTTCTTCTGTAGTAACAATTTCATTAGGTGTATGACTATTAATATAGCTCAAAACATCATGTTATGTACTCTAACACAATTTTTATTTTAAAAGAAAACAAAATATACAGTTTTGGTCTTTTACTTTAAAAGACTCATTTGGAAGTAATTAGACATTCAAAGTTGAGGTGGCAACTACAAGCAAAAGCTTTTAAGCAGCATGTTAAGTAACAAAAAGTGTTTAAATTGGTGAATGGCTCTTAACATTATGTGGTTTTTTTCTTCCTTAGAGCATCAAAAAAACTTAAAGTTTAGCACATACTCAGCAACATCACATTATTGTTGAAATCAAATTCTTTTCAGTATTCTGCACACCTAATTGATCTGGGCCTGACTCTTGGTACCAGGTCTCACACAACATCCTCTCCTTCTGCCACTAAGCCACAGCCACCCCCAGTTTCCTTTGAAGCCCTTCAGTGCCCTTTGTGCTTCTCCTCCAGCCCCTGTGTATGTCCTCCCTTCTGGCTTGGACTTTTGTTCTACACAAAGCACAGCTGGCACCTCCTGACCTACAGGTCTCAACCTCACCTCTCCAGCCCCCCAATCAGGACAGCCTTCAAGCAAAAAAAAAAGCAAAAAAAAAAAAAAAAATCATTCCCTTTATAATTCTTTAATTCAAAGTCTGGTTTTAAATTTTAGCAATATTATTATTTTATTCATTACAATTTTATTTATGTTTTATTTTCTGCTTCCCTCCTGGAGTTCATATGAGCAGACGCATCTCTTGTAAACCTCTGCTAAACCTGAGCACCCAGCGCTTAGAACACATTGAATAAATACTCATATTTGTGGAAGAAAGAAACAAAAGGTGGTCCCTTTCCTAACTTAAGCTCACAGCTTCCTCACAAGGAGGCCTTTCTTATCTTTATCCCCAATATCTGAAGGTTTCAAGTGCTTCCATTACCTCTTAGAAAACCATTACAAAAGCATTTTTGCATTTAGACAGCACCAATTTTCCAAAGCCATTTTGAAATTGATTGGCAGCTTAGTTTTACCCAAACCTATGTCTAGCAAATAAAGGAAGGTGGCTCCATGTTCCTTTTGCCAGTGGCAATAAGGCCTAAATTACCGAATTGCCCTTCCAGGTGATTTGCCTTGCCATTGTTTTGACACAGAACCGTTTGATTAATCCTGACATTGGCAATACTCACTGCATCAAACCAAGTGTCCTTGCTGCCAACTTGAGTAGCTAAACATTATATTGTAGTCCAATTCAATTGGAAATCCAAAAGCTATGCTTTGAGAAAAGGTATATTTAACCTCCCATGTGTGGCAGACAATTGTTAAAACACTCCCATGGGCCACTAACCCTAAGCCGGGAAGCTTGGTCACTTCTAATCAGCTGGCAGACGCACCAGTTCTTCAGTTCATGCAGACTTAAGGATCTTTTTAGATTGTAAGGTTCAAAAATTTCAAGCAAAAAATAAAATGAATTGGGTGATTTAACTGAAAACTTCAGGAGTAAATATGTTCTTGAATTTAGTATTTCAGGAGATATCATTCTTAACTCTGATGATGCACAAGCTTTATTCACAGGTTTATGCCAGTGACAGTAGTGCTGGTGGCAGTGTCAGTCAACACACTAGCACACATAAGCCTCAGCAGGCATTGTGATACCTTGGCTCTTTGAAGGTCAGTTTCTGTTCCTAAAGGAATATAGTGTTCAGAATCCATGAGCATGAGTATGTGGTCATTCTAGAGCCAGCTCCACTGGAGGCCATGCTTAAAGAATAAGGAGCACAGGGCCAGAGAGATGGCTCAGTGTGATAAGCACTTGCCTGGCAAGTACAGGGGCCTGAGTACAATCCCCAGTTTCGGAAAAAAAAAAAAAAAAAAAAAAAAAAAAAAAAAAAAAAAAAAAAAAAAAAAAAAAAACCTCCCTTAAGAATAAGGAGCACAGATCATTCATCTGGTGGGAGTCAGGACAAGAAGAAAGATGAATGAAAGCAACAGACTTCTGATGTATACATCAAGTCACACAGAAATATTCTGGTAGTGTTGGCAGCAACTTCCAAGTAAGGCAGCACCCTAGCAAGGCTGGTCAACCACATAGAAATAAGAAGAACAGAACTATGGATTGCAGGGAACTGTATAACTTACTTGTTCTCAGTGTTTTACAAACCACCAAATGCTTCTGCCAAACTTCTTCCCAGGTAAGCCACACATTCCTCTAACTCCAGGAGAAGAAATGAGTGACAGCCTGAAGGCTCCAACAGCAGCCTGATAAATGTGGAAAAATTACCAGGTTTTTTAGTCAATTAGACTAATGATTTTGAGATACTTCACCTACTAATTTAAACAGACTTATCCTATGATAGATACTGATAACTCTGGGCAATATCAAGCATTCCTTTCCCTTTGGAGCTCTGTTCCTGTGGTACCTATGGCAGAAAGGAAAAGCACAGACAAAAGTGTTTGCCAACAGTGGAATTGTTTCCAAACCAAAGCGGCACGGAAAAGATTGAGCCATGTAAGCATAGATTCTTTCCCTAGACTCAGCAGGCAAATTTGATGGAGTAGGGAAGAGGCCAAGGGCACTCCAGTGTAGATCCCTCCTCATGACACATGGCACCAGGGAGCAGAATGCTCCCAGCAGGTGCTATCGGCTGCTGTAAGGCAGTGCCATAGATTACTATTTCTATCAGTGGAATTGAGATAGGGGGCCTGCCCCTTAGCTCAGTTCTTTAAGTGGCTGCTTCAATAAAGCGGTCAGGCTCAGGTTGCTGTGGTTCGATCCCCACAACTCAAGCCAGCCAAACCTGCCCTGAAGGCATTCGGAGTAAAAGAAAAAAAAAATCCTTCTGCCAGTGGAATTGAGATAAAGGAAACATATTATTTGAGATTTGGTCATCCATGCTTATTCTCACTGACTAGAAGTCAATAAGATAACTTTTGTCTAAATCAGCCAACCAAATACACTGGAAATCATGACAGATAAATTTGTTTCAGGGGGAACCTGCAAGGTCTACAATATGATAATAATTTTATATTATTTGCTATCAATAAAGTAAGAAGAAAGATAACCTGAAGATGAGAGTGGTATTGGCATCCCTTCTCTCCTAATGTTCCCCTCCTCCAAGCCAGCCATTTTCTTAAGGGAAAGAAAGCTTTACACTTATAAAGCTTTCTTTTTCTCTATGACCTGCCTCATAAATAATGATGAAGGCTTAGTTACTTAGAATTTTGTTGCAGCCAGCTGCTTCGATTTATGAACGACATGGGTAGCCCATCATTGTCCACACAGTAGCACAATATTACTCTGAAATCAGAAGCATAAGGTCACTGGGAAAACCTGGGACAGCCTGTTACACACTATTCCTGTCACCACCACCATTTCAGAACAAAGATTTATTCACCTCACCGGAATTGGCATATATATTATTGCTGCTATCATTAAGACACACAGCAGTTTGTACCTTCTGGCCTATAGCTATTTGGAGCTTTTCCTCTTTGCATGCTACCTTCATGCAATTTTAAAGAAACACTGTAAAGATTTTACAAAAGTTGTCAATGAAATCATCACCCAGAACATCAAGTAGCATCCTCACCAGTTATAACCCACTAAGTGATGGAAAGTGGGCTAAAAATAATGCTGAGAATAGTTTATGCCTAAGAAATGAAATTTCATCAATTGGCCTTTTTCTGTAACTCAGGTACAAAGCAAAAAAAAAAAAATTAGTGTCCAAAAATGTTTATCTCATTCTTACATCTGAATTAATGAAGAGGGAGGGTTCTAATTGATAGGAGGTCATAGCAAAAATTATCTCTACTGGAAAAGTTTCCAACTTAAGTTTTTTAACATAATGCATCCAGGCAAATCTAGCCCTTCACTGTAGTTTTTAAAGGACATAATTATGTTGTCATAGGATTTTTACTTTCCATTTATATATTGCCTGCTTTTCTTATTATCATGAACTATGAAATAAGAGGCTTGGCTTTTAACTACCTCAGAGCCACTAATATCATGCTATCTTGGTATAGTAATACAGCATGACAGAAGACCAGAGCCCTTTTGGCAATAAGCTCTGATCAGGCTGATAGTAGTATCTGCCTTGCTTTGGAAGATTTTTTTAAAAAATCACATGATTTATTATAGTTTAGATGTGGGCTCGCCCTTAAAGAAACATATTTTAAATGCTTGGCCTCTATCTTAGTCTATTGAGGAGCAAAAGGTGGATCCTAGAAGGAGACCTTTAAGCCTTTAGGGGCATGGTTTCACAGGAGACAGTGGGACTCTCTTTTCATTTCTCTGTCTTTTTCTATTTATCAGTGAGTGACTTTGTTCATTCACCCATTCCTCCTATGCCACCTCTTCACAAACCCAAAGTGAATGGGTATAATTGACCACAGTTTGAACCTTCCAAAACTAAGCCAAAATAAACATTTATTCTTTATATTTTAATTATATAAGCTAATTTCTGCTAGCAACAGACAGCTAGCTGACACAATTTGCAGTGCTTTTTCAGGGCCCATGTATTTGGTCAGTTCCTACTATATATTAAGTTTTTATACATTAAACATTCTATGAGACAGTCAGTGTTTACTGAGTACTGTTCCTGTGTCTGACCCATTATTAGCAACAGTATCTAGCTGGTCATCAGCAGGCAGATAGCTTGGCACTCGTGTTACAGTCTTGGAGAAAGAACTTACTTCCAATTCTTTCTCCCATTCCCTCTCACAGATGTTTTTACTTTTAAAAGTCTTTTCTCAGAAAACTTAGTTTGATAGGGCTGCTACAGAAGTGTCCCACAAACTGGACTGCTTAAACAGCAGGAATTTATAATGCTATGGTCCTGAAGGCTTGAAGTCCAAGAGCAAAGTGGTAGCAGAGCAGATTCTTTCTGCTGGCTGTAAGACGCATCGTTCCTAGATTCTTCCAGCTTCTGGTGTTCTGCATCAGATTCATCAGCCTCGGAAATCACCATGTGTATCTGTTTTCTGTCCACATATTGTTCCTATGTGTGTGTATTTATATCCAAGTTTCCTCTTTTTATAGGTGCATCAGTAACATTGATTAAAAGCCATTCCAAGAACCCCATGTTGACTTTATTATGAAGACAGGTCACAATCTAAGGTAGAATTGTGACTTTAAGATATTTCTAACCCATAACTGCTCACAAACAAATTCCCAGCATTTTCCCACTAAGACATGTGAATATGATCATTTCCATGAGGAGAACCTTCCTATGGGATGATGCAACAAAGCCCATTTTTATTCACCTGCACTCTATCTTTGTCCTCTCCTTTATCAAAA
The DNA here is from genome assembly GCF_000260255.1 of Octodon degus. Lineage (NCBI taxonomy): Eukaryota > Metazoa > Chordata > Mammalia > Rodentia > Octodontidae > Octodon > Octodon degus. The sequence continues at coordinate 631,917 of NW_004524616.1, forward strand.
ATTTTGTATAGGTAATGTTTCTAAACATGGTAAAGCTATATTTTGCAGGCATTATGATAATATAGCCTCAACTCTTAGGAACTGGTGCTGATGAGATGAGCTTCCAGTTGCAAATCAATCTTAGCACTGGCAGTAGTTTTCATTCTTCTATTTCAGGGCTCATCAATATATCTAACATCAATATATCAACATCAATATATCAATATATATAACATCAATATATCAATATATCTAAGCTACTCATCAATATATCTAACACGTGACCTCTACTTTCAAACTGTCTCCTCGACTTCCGCACATCATCCCTTGCTCTTCCACTCACTGGCACAGCTATCACTGCTTCTTCCTCAGGCCTCTGCACCAGCTCCCTCACTGGTCACACTTGTATGCTGCCCTTATACACCACCAGGGTATTTTAATTGTAACACCTCCCAAATCTTCTTAAGATGTAAATCAACTTATATCACCCCTCTGGTAAACACCCTCACAAAACTCCCCATGTCTTATTAAAAGGAAAACTAAGAGGCTCCTAAGCATAATCCATCCCACTTATACTCTTCTTCCTCTCTCTCTCTCTCTCTCTCTCT
>NW_004524616.1:632603-649954 GCF_000260255.1 Octodon degus
TCTGCTCCAGCCATTCTTTAAACATTGGCATAATAATGTTTGCTGAATCAATAATCCAACATGACAGCATAGAATTCAAATGACTGGCAAGAGCCTTTGTACTAATAATTATCAATAAATGGGTTGTGATGCTATTTTTCAAAGAAACTATTTGAAAGCATTACTATTTCAGCTTCATTTCCTAAATCCAAATCCCAGTTCTATCATTTAGGTCTGTATGATGCTGAGCATATTACTTACTGTCTTTGTGCCTTGAATTTCTCATCAGAAAGTTAACTTACAGGATTTTAAAATATTACCTGAATTAATATACTTACAGCATAGCATCTGATTGCTACAGAAGTGTTAGCTATCATTATCATAATTATTTCTGCTATAAGAGGTCTCCACTTGGATCAATTCAACATTAAATGACTTTATTTTGTGGCATAACTGTTACCAACTGTGTTCTATTTTCACCCCTCCTTATCATTACCAGGGCTGAAAGCATACATGGCTCTTCTGGTTTTGTAAGCAAAGCTTTTGTTCCTGTGATTGTCTCCTCTCTGAGGCTTATACATTATGGGGTTTAGTGGAATACAGATCTTACCTCTGTAAGATGGATGATTCTCTGAATGAGTCTCCCAGTATGATTTCTCTGAATAAGGACTCCTCATTCTGGCTAGTTGCTGTTCTCTATCTGGAAATCAGAATCACCTCTACAACAGGAATTCAAACTCTCTCGGGGAAATATTTTATAATTCTTCCTCTGGTAGCGTGCCTGGTTACCCCTCTTGGTCAAGGGGATATAGAAGGAATGCAAGACTGCTTTCTGAAATCTTGACAATTCAAAAAAATCATATATTTTTTATATTAAATAGTGAAATAGCAGCTGGCACCTCCTTACCCCTCACCCCCTCATAAACATACTGCTCCCTGTACCACTCTACCATCTCTCCACCAAAAATTTTTGAGCACAGTATCAAAGAAATATCTACCACACTTTAAATCTATATTCTTAAAGCCTCAGACACTAACCAGAAGATAATAGCCAGATCATAAATAATTGAAGAAGAGAATGGCTTAGGCACCTTCAATCTCTTAGAAGGAGAATGGAGGGATGCACATCACATTTTTGCTTCCAGAAGGAGTGGAGATGGTAGATATAATTACCATTCAGTCAGTTTTTCTTCTTTCTATGATTAGGCAGGAAAATGATCTCATTAAAGATACTTGTGTCATTATCTACGGAAATTTTGAGTATGTTATGTTATTAACATGGAATTAAGATTGCAGATGAAATTAAGGCTGTTAACCATCCATAGAAAACTTACATGTACTCCAAATATAACCCTTTATGTACCTGCTACCTCCCCATGAGGTGATATTATTGGTGCTGCGGGCCTGGGTCTTGCCCATAGCAGGACAGGAAGATAGCCACCTTCAAAAACAGATGGTTCTATGAATGAAAGTAGTGGAGACTTACTAAATGTTTTCTCAACAGAGTCTTCTCCATCAATGCCTGTTGCCTTTTGCTAATGTGATCATGCTATACTGGTAGGAAATTATGATGAATCTCATGCTTAATGACCTGCCGAAGGGAAATGGTATAAAACACTCCTGTAGTGATGCTCTCTGCCAGTCCTTGAGCTCTTTTTTGCTGTTGCTCATCAGGCCTTGCTCAGGACAAATGCCTGCTCTATTATTCCAGAATGAGAATCTGTCTGACTCCAATCTCCATGCCCTGAACCCCTACACTTTACTGGTACATAGTACCCAGATCAATAAAGTCAAATGATACAAGTCTTTTCTTGTCAGTGTGATGAGTAAAGGGAGATACCTGAGAGACTCAGTGCACTGTCCCACTGGAGACAGCTACTTTATCTAAAATGGATTGAATAAAGTAGCTTTGGCACATGCATTATTTGAGCAGTTCTTAGACTGTGTGCTGGATTGTGTGCCAATTTTTCTGAATAGTTCCATTTCCCCAGGCTATCCTTTCACTGATTCCGCAAAAATAACAGATTATGGATAGAGGAAATGAGTGTGTAGAGAGATCTTTCTGTAGTCTCTTTACCCAAGGCTTAGAACCTATGATTGTTTTGGTTCTGTGATCGCTTTGGTCCCAACAGTGCTTCACAAAGCAGCCAGAGGGATCTCTAAAATTCAGGCATGGTCATGTCCTGCCCATGTCCTCTTTACTGCTATTAAATTTCTATTAGGACAAAAAAATATTTTCAGCAAAGTCTGTAAAGATCTACATTATCCTCCTTGTCTACGACTCTCCCTACTTACCAGGCTCATGGGGAAGGTTACATCAGATGTTACATAAATTGTTTCTTGAAGAGTGTCTGCCCACAGTAGAGTCTGGTTACCTCTGTGATTCACTTTGCATCACTTCTTTTCTTGCTTTGTCCATCATCTCTAGACTTCCCAGTGTACCTCTTATGCTCCAAAGACCCTTTTTGTTGGGAACAGTCTCCCCCATCCTCCCAACACCCTTTTCCTAGATAATTTCCAATCATCCTGAAGACCTCCACTCTGACATCGCTTCCGTGTGGAAGCTTTCTCTTGGTCTACAGAATATATTCCCTTTGTGTTCTCAAAGGCTTTTTATAACTACAGTAGCACTACTGAGACATAATTCATATACCATTCAATGTAATTATTTAAAGTGTACAATTTATCATTTTTAGCACACTGCAGAAATTTGCAACCATTTGCACATTCATTTTTAAAATATTTTAGTACCACACCAAAACACACATCTTCATCATGATTCATTCCCCATTTCCTCCAACTACTCCAGCGCATGATAACCACTAATATCCCTTCTGTCTCTATGGATTTGCCTATTTGAGACATTTCTTGTGCTATTTTATATTTGGTTTTTGTGTTAGTCACTTTCCTGCCTCAGGGACAAAATTGCTGACATACATAACTCTTTTTCTTTTTCTTTTTCTTTTTTTATTTTTTTTTTTTTGCTTTGTAGTCAGTATATTAAGGAGACACTCATACATTTTTACAATTGCCTAAATTCTGATACCCAGAATAAGTGTGTGAACATATGACTTTTTAAAACATACAAGTAAAGCTATTCATCAAAATTTGTTATGCTAATTACAGTTATTTTGGAGCATTAAGTCAAATGGGTTAAAGTAAGCCTGTAACACACCTATGGAGTACCTTCTTATATTACACATGCAGATTACCTGTCCATGAAGTCTCTTCACCTTATTTCAAAGTTCCCCAGCTCTGAAGTCACAACTTATGGACTTATCATGGCCCAGAGAGAAGGGAAAAACAATATAACTAGGAGAGGTCAACATAATTATATATATGACAGCAGAAAAGCCTGCAATCCTAGAAATTAGAAATGCAGGTCCTTAAGCAGCATTATGATAAACCCCTTCTTTAGAAAGGTATCATTTGGGGCCAACAAGATAGCTCAGTGGATTAGATCACCTGCTTATGCAAGTGCAGGGACTGTGGTCTGATCCCAGGCCCACAAGCCACGCTGACCCCACCTCCGGGGGGCTGAGCAGGACAGAGTCTGGGGCATAGTGGCATATGCCTGTAATTCCAGTGCTGGGGAAGCTGAAAGCAGGAGGGTTGCCATGAGTCCAAGCTGTGTAGTGAGACCCTGCAACAACCAAATACATTAATATCATTTCTATCAGTATCACTGATATCACAGGCTAAATTATATTTTATGCCACCTTCAAGTAATAGTTGTGGTGGTAAAATGCAGAGGTATCACAGTGAGTCCCACTTAACACAAATAGCTATAGAGAGACCAACACTTCCACAAACTATTTCCTTTTTCTGATTGCCAAAATACAGTTTTAATCCATAGCTTAACATACACTAAAGTTAACACATGTATCTAGCATTTCAGTCTAAGCTTGTCCATGTAAACAACTGAAATAAATTACAAGGCATGCCCTAACAGACAACAGAATTAGTTACTTTTCATAGGCATCAGACTTCATCTTGCACACTGAAGTCATCATATATACAGGGCAAAGTCAGAGCTTTTGCATTTACATTTATTCATTTAACTTTTTTTCAATGTATTTAGTACATGGTCTGTTGGGTCTCACTACACAGATCAGACTCCTAATAATCCTCCTGTTTTCAGCCTCCCAAGTACTGGGATTATAAGCATATGCCACCACGCCCAGTCTCAATCGCCATCTCAGCCAGCCCGGGGGTAGGGCCGGCATGGCACACCGGGGATTGAACTTCAGTCCCTGCATCTGCCTAAGCAAGTGCTTTAGTATGCCGAGCTATCTGGGTGGCCCTCATTTAACTCTTAAAATACTACTATAATTGAACATTGAAACAAAAACAATAGCAAGTAGTGAGTATATGATGATTCTAGTCCTTCGCACGCTCACTACTGCACACCACATGCCAGCAGTGAGCACTATTCACTGGCCCCACTCAGAGGTCTGACACTGAACACCACCTTGGGGATGATGCTCGTCATCCTCATAGGCTTCTCCATTTTAATGGCGCCATCTTTCCTGATTTGGATCAAAGTCCACCAGTTCTACTTGATCCATTTTATCAATCTCTTCTACTTCCTTCCTCTCAGGCAAAAGTTTTTCTAACAATGAGGATTTATCAGGAGATAGAAAGCCATTTTCAGGAAAGTTTACCTTAAATTTGATGATTAGGCAACCCTTTTCCTATGGTCTATGGCAAATTGGCACGCCTTCATTTAGCATACACTTGATGTCTCCATGCTTGACGATTTGACCTGGATGAGAAGTGACAACTATTGTTCGGTTGTCAAGAGTGGATACTGGCATTTGGAAGCCACACAGTGCTTCAACCAGCTGTATATCCATACACATGAAAACATCTTCTCCTTGTTGAGTAAAAACAGCATGGTCCTTCTGGTCCAACACGATGATATCTTCTGGCTCCAGCCTCATTCTTGGTCTTTTTACAATGGAATGTTATCTTCTGGTCATATTTCATGCCTTTATCAATAAGAATTTCTAGAATCTTCTTTTCTCTACCTTCCTCTGTTGCAATTCTTACATCTATTTCTAGAAATGATGTGTTCCTAGAATTCCAGTGCCCTGGCACTCCATGCACACAGACTGAACTTGCTGAACCATTCCAGGTCCTATCTCATGAATTCTTATTTGCATTCCAGTACTTCAAAAGTTAGGCCAGCACTTCAGAGCTCCTTTCATACCACTTTGGCCTTCACACTTATCACAAATCACATTCTCTTGTAGAGCCAATTTCCTTGTGGTAGTATTATATAAATCTATGGTAACTGAGAGCTGATGCACTACATTTTTACTACTCTTTTCTCTCTGCATCCTTCCTCCCCCTCCAATGAATATATCAAAGATATCCATGGGGGAGCCAAAAACTGCCACCTGCTCCACCCTCCTTAATTACCTGTTCTCCTCCTTTGTCATGTATTTCCCTCTTCTTGGCATCAGAGAGAAGTTCATAAGCTTAAAAATAGGTTTAAACTTTTCGCCTTCATTTGGATTCTTATCAGGATGGTACTTCAAAGCCAGTTTCCTACAGGCCTTTTTTAGTTCTTCAGTGAGATTTGACTTAACCCCCAAAATATCATGTAAGTCATTACCATTTTCTACAGGCAGTGATCAAGCTGGGCTGCAGTGGGTTAGGCAGGAGGGAGCACATAGTCATTTTTAGGTCAAGCAGCCACCGCTCCTCTGCCTCTCAGCGTGTTCTGGAAAGTTCCCAACATACACAACCTTAGGAGGAGAGATTTACCTTGGCCCATGGTTTGATAAGTTTCAGGTCATGGTGATCTGGCTTCAAACCACAAATATAGTGATGGAAGATCTTTACAGAGGAAAGATGCTCACCTATGAAGGTCAGAAGCAGAGAGATAAAACAAAAGAGACAAAGGCGAATGCTGGAGCAAGACATACCCTTCCCAGTCACATTCCCAGTGACCCCATTACCACCATCTTGTAGCACGTTCACCTATGAATCTGGTAATGGATTAATCCTCTGATGAATATAGCCCCCTCATCATCTTCTGAGAGACTCTTCTGACTTTTGGGAGACAGTAGTTCCAAACCATTAAACCTTTCACCTACTATGGTATTCTCAAGGCCCATTCAAACTGAAGCATGTGTTCATTAGTATTCATTCTTTTTTATTTCCAATAATATGCCATGGTATGAATACGTTATATTTATTCATCCATACATCACATGATGTACATTTGCATTTTTCTTTGTGGACCTTAGAATTTAACAAATGACAGTCATATATTCATGTGATGATTTCATTAATATCTACCTTTTGGTCCAGTAAGTACCTCTGAAAGGCAAATACATATTATATCTGTTTCTTGCTCACTATTGTATCCCTATTATCAAAAATATTTCTTGATTGAAAGAATGTATGACTGAATGAAGGCTAAACAAAAACTGAGAGCACCCAAAGGGACATGATTTTTCTTCTCAGATTTTGTATCTTCCTATCTATCCATCCAGGAAATCTCACTAAAATTGCCTTCATATTCTGCAATGTCATCTTGAGACAAAATATAGCTGAGCACATCAGCTTAAGAATTATTCATAAAACTTGATTTTGCTGCCATTAGGAGCCTCGTCCAGAGAACAGGATCCTGAGGAAGAGATACCTCACCTTGTCCTATACTAAATCAGGCATTGTAAGTCCATCTCTACTTACTCATGGCACCAGGAAGGAAATAGGCACATAGAACCCTCCTTCTACCTCTCCCACACACATATGTGCTCCCTAGTGCCCCATCTTTTACTCAGAAAGTGTGAAAAACCTTTTAAATAACCGTGTGGCAGTGCTACAAGTGGTGGGAATGCAAAGAAAGTCCAACCTGAGTCTCAGGCTGCCAGCATCTCAGGCATGCTCAGAGTTGTCTAGCTCTTGTTTTTCCTCTGAGGTCAAAGGAAAATGTTGCCAACTCTGGAGAGTCACCACAGCCCGCTGTGCTGAAAGAGGCGTGGAAAGCAGAACCTTTGCCAGCAGAAAAGAAGAAGCAGACTGTCCAGAGTAGTTCCTACTGGGAAAAGCAGTTTGGGTGAATGAGAGTCGCCTTTTGCTCAATGCAGACAGAGCTATAGGAGAAAGCTGTTACACTATGCTTTTTACTTGCTGAAGTTCCCACTCTTGGTGTTTATAATACCAACCACTGTTACAGAATGATGCGTAATGCAGACTTGGGTTTAGTCTTAGTGACACCTGACCACTTTCATGTTCATATGATGTGACAGGCACAGTAATAGGCAGGTCAGCTTGCTGGACTCCCACAGTGGTGCTATGAAGGACATTTTATAATTAACCCTTTTTATAAAAGAGGAAGCAGAGAGAGAAGTTAGGACTTAGAACAAGTTTGCAATGATATTGGTAGCTGAAACTAGACCTATGGATAAATTTCATGTTCTGTATTCTTAATCACCTTACTAACCGTATATTAGAATACTGGATCCTTCTTTAAAGAGTGGTTTTAATCTGTTTTGTAGACTGTGAGCTACTCATTTAATTACTCTGTGCTTTCACTTTTTATTGATAAGATGGAAAATTAATACCTGTTTACAGAGGTATGAAGATCAGGCTGAAAATAAAGCATTTAAGAGCAATAAAAATAGTGTGGAAACTCCAAAGGTATCTCAGGAAGATGTGTAATATGACAACTATCATATGTGAAATCCTCACTAATTAATAACTGGAGCACTTTTAGAGAAAAAAGTAATGTGCACATATACTATCCTTGTGTGTTATTAGCTTATTTTGGTAAAACTAAAATTCACAAGGGCTACCTAGTTCTTGATATGTCATTTTAGCTAATCCTGATCATTTCATCCATCAGTTTTATTGTTCTCAGTCAGCGCAATAATTGTGCAATTGTATTTTCTGGTCCATTGAAGTTTAAGGATACTGTCAAGCCATGACAAGAGGAGTCAAGTATCAGGTTTATTGAATTTATAATTTAACTATGTGGCCTGAATCCACTTAAGAGGAAAGAAAAGAAAAGAAAAGCAGAGTTTTCTGTGGTCTCTGGGTACAGTGAATCATTCACTTACCTCATATCAACTTTTATCTCTAACTAAATAAAAAATAACTTCTCAAAATTTCATATATTGCATACTGAAACAGAGGCTAAGCAAATGTTCTTTTATCTTATGAGTGTTGTTAAACATTTTTATAAGTCACTGAGTCTTATCTGACAGAGAAGAAAAATATGTTCCTATCTTAACAGCATGTCAACTGTCCTGCATTGTTTCCCTCTGGATCCAAACCTCAGGGCTTTTCCTGGTCCATTTCCGATTCTATATTTTACCTGAAATATATCTTTGCATGAATATATAATAACTCATCAATAATTGACCAAGCTGAGTACTTTCTAATAAGGACAGTTTGCCCTATTTCTCTACATAATTAAATATACTGACCATCCCTAAACATTTTAAGGTAGGCTGAGATTTAATTTAAGATTCTGGTAAGCTTCCAGACCAATATTGAGACACTGCATAAATTTGTTACCATAGCTTGTACTGCCTTCCCTAATCTGGGTGGCAAGGCCCTACATTCTTTGAACATTTCATGGGGGACTACAGATAACCAAAAGCAATCATGGAAGAAAAACCCCAAGTTATAAAATATTGTCAAGAGAAGAGTTACATGGTGAGCAATAGGCAGGTGTGACATCCACTGACCCACCAGTGGGTATACATAAATTAGTCGGAGACATTTAGACATTTAGGCTGGTATCCTCCATCCTGTATCACAAATAGTCAGGCGCTACTCCCAGTGCACGAGCCTGAGGCATGAGCTAACCATTTAGTCTGAGTCTTATCTTTTTTTTTTTCTTTTAATGTATTTGGTACAAGATCACACTACACAGCTTGGATTCATAGTGATCCTCCTGTTTTCAGCCTCCCCAAGGCTGAGATTATAGGTGTGCCCCACCAAGTCCAATCTCTGTGACTGGCTCATCACACCTGGGAGCAAGACCAGTGCAGCATGTGGTGCCAGGGATCAAACCCTTGTCCCTGTGCTTGCCGAAGCAGGCGTTTATCCACTGAGCTATCTCGCAGGTCCTAGGCCGAGTGTTGTCATCTGACTGGCCCTCATGGAGTGCTGAGTTGAGTGATACCAGGTCACACTCCCATCTCTCCTGCATTAAGCACAGAAAATGTGTTGTAAGACTGTTGCCTCGGTGACCAAAACACCAAGCTGTCACTTAGCCTCACCGTGTGACTCAAGTACTCACATCTTACTTCTGATGCATTGCTATCACCTGAGGTAGCCTGCTTCTCATGGGAAGGAACTGTACTGTGTACCCAGGTGCAATCGTAAGCACAGTGTTCTGCAATTTCAGGGGAGAGCAAATAGGGACAGAAAGTCCATTGAAAGACATTGATACTGGATGTTACTGAATTATTGGAGCTGCCCGTTGGCCTTATCCAGCCTACCACCAGTTGAACTTTGCCTAGGAAAGCAGTTGTTTCAAACCTCCAATGATTTCCTATCAGGATAAATTCCTAGTGCCCCTCAAAAACATGAAAAGCTCTTTAAAATCCACCTGCAGTGGCCAGGGAAGCAGCTCAGGGGCACAGTGTCTGTCTGACAAGCATGATGTCGTGAGTTTGATTCCTGGTACAAGAAATAATAATAAAAAAACAAAGAAAGTGATAAAAATCCACTCTGCCTGTCTCACCTATTTCACATCTTTTCCTTCCTCTCTGCCTTTCTCTGCCCTTCCAGACTCCCACTTGCACCTCCAGGATCCCACCAGACCTCATGGCCACCAGACAGTTCTTCCCTCTGCCTACTTATGCATGCACACAGCTCTCTTACTTGACCAACTCCTATTCAAGTTTCAGTCTAAACTCAGCTTTCTCCAGCTCTACCTCCACTCCACTAAGTGCTATTTGAAAAAAAACTCTGTCCCCTCCCTTTTAGCAGCCAGTGTACACAGTCGATAATGTCACCAATTCATCCAAGTCACATCACAAGCCTGGAAGCTCTCTGTGGCTTTTTAATCCTTATTTTCTCAGCATCTGTCACACTGTCTCATACTGTGCAATCCCCATGTAAATATTTTCTTTATTGATTTGGTTCTGTGTGTGTGTGTGTGTGTGTGTGTGTGTGTGTGTGTACAGGGTCTTGCTATGCAGCTCAAACTCAGTGATCCTCCTATTTTTAGCCTCTGCAGTGCTGGAATTACAGGCACAGTCCACCCACCACACCCGAACTCAGTCACCAGCTCAGCACACCCAAGGGTGGGGCCAGGGCTTTATATGACACCAGAGATCATTGATTTGGTTTGGTTCTGTGCCTGCACCACCATGCCCAGTCTCAATCCCCATCTCAGCACACCCCAGGGGTGGGGCTGGCACGGCAGGCCCAGGGACCGAACTCCCAGCCCCTCCTTCTAAGCAGGCGCTTTAATCCGCTGAGCTATTTGGCCAGCCCTTTGGCATCAGTCTTTACCCTAAAGACAATTAGAGACATGTGTTAGCTCAGTAATACAGTCCTTTGGCAGGTTTCTCATCTCCACAAACCCATGTTGCAACTCCTTATTGTACCACCTGCCTTCCACATCCCATCTTTTCCCCTGTCCTAATTTATGCATCTCTAGATGTTGAAATTATCAATTCCATCCATGTGAACATCACACCCCAACACTTAGGACAGATGAGCTGAATCAAAAGGGATATTTAAGTATTCTGAGTGCATGGACCAGGACTCCTCACCAGATGCTGAAAGAGGAGGGTCACTTGGGAGCAATTCTCTTGCGATCTGACATGAGCTAAAGAGTGCCCCGCAAAGCTGAGTTCCTCAACTGTGTTCTGCAAAAGATCAGTTCTGGATCAGCCACACCCCATATAGGTGGGGAAAACATCATTATTCTAGCCAGTATTCCAAACAGCAAATGTTGCAAGGCATAAGTGTTACTGGTCCTAATTCAGATTAGCTGCATTCGCTGCAACTTAAAAGAAATCACAGGGGAAAAAATGCTTGCACATCTGTACTTCTCATTCACAGGCATAGCCTTACTTCGAGTCTGGAAGTCACGAGAGATGCTACAGATAGGGTTTTATTCAGATTACCATGACTAAGAACACACTTTCTTAAATCACAAAAACTGGATTCTGATCCTAACTCTGCTACTTACTAGCTAGGAAAGACTTGCACAAATCCTCCCTGTTTCAGAGTCTGATTCCTCAACTGTAAAAAGGTGAAAAATCTCTAGTTCTATGATTAAAAATTAAATAAGCTAATCTGTGTGCAGATGCAGTCCTGTAGAGATGGATGAGCATAATTTTCCCTACCTGATAGGATGAGAGTCATGCTTAAGTGACAGTCTTCCTAAAGTACTTGGCATAATGTCTGGCACATACTAAACATTTGATAAATTAATTTTAACTAGGTGTAGTAGTGCACACCTGTAATCCCAGCACTTGGAAAGCTGGGATTGCTGTGAATTCAAAGCCAGGCTGGGCTATATGAGTTCAAGGCCAACTTGTATTGCATAGTGAGACACTGCCGCCAAAAAAAAAAAATGAATTATATCATTAACCTTAACTAAAACAGACTTGCAACCTAAGCCTCCAAGAGAATCCAACTTTATGTCATCAAACTCACAATCTATTATAGTTTCCTCAGGAGGAAAGTATTGGGTGGCTGCCAGCACCAAAGCTATGACATGGAAAGCCTCAGTATTCCCATGAGAAGAGTACATCCCCTGTGTGAACCTCTCCCTCTGTGTCCTCCTAGTAGTGAATCCATCACTACTCTGGACGGTATCCTAACTCTGTGTTCTGGCCCCAGCTCACATATAGATGCCAAGTGCTTATTTTCAGGGTGATAACCTTTTCTTATGACTGACAACTTTTTCTTATAACTCTGAAGGCAAAGAAAGAATAACAAGATTTGACCAGGAAAAATTCTCACAAACCAAATTGTATGGAAAAATCCAAGAGATAGAAGGGTAAACAGAAACCAAACCCATCCGATGCTCTTAGTTTTGTTCCTGCTGCATACCCTGCCAGAACGGCCCTTGTCACTGTCCCTACATGTCCATCCCCAGTGCATTCTCCTACGCAAATCCTACTTTCTTTGTTCCTCCCACTGCTACAGTTCACCATACCATCCTGAACCTGACTACTCTATGTTTATTAATACTGTTGCTTGAAGAGCTTGCGACACAGTATCTAAAAAGGTATTTCATATTTGCCTCTAACTCATTAATTTACACTCATTTTAACAACATACCAGCTTATTTTTTTAATCAGTCCCTCCCTCCAGAAGAATAATATCCCTTTGAGTGTAGATTTCCATCCACTATAAATTCTCCCATATCTTACTTCTCTGAGCATCCAATAGGTCAGAAAAACTATACTTTAGAAAAGCAAAGAAAAGTGGACATTATAAAATCAACCCACTAATAGTACTGGTGATGCACAGATGGTTACAAATAAGGCTATCATAACTTTCTGACCCACTATCTTTGTTATCTTTAGTACTAAAGAAAGAAAGCGTGACAAAGAATAAAAAAGATAAGGGGGGAGCTAGATGTGTTAGGGCACGTGTATAGTCCCAGCACTCTCAGAAGCTGACGTAGGAGGATGGCAAATTTGATACTGACTTGAGCCTTTTAATGATTTAGTGAGGCTCTTTCTTAACATAAAAGTTGTGAAAAGGTTGGGGGATATAGCCCACTGTGAAAGCCCTGGGTTCAATCCCCAGTACTGCAAAAGAAGAGGAAGAAAAGGAGAAGGGTGGGAGTGGAGGAGGAGAAAAAGAAGGAGAAAGAGGAAAAAGAGGAGATTGAAGAAGGAAAGAAGGAAGGAAGGAAGGAAGGAAGGAAGGAAGGAAGGAAGGAAGGAAGGAAGGAAGGAAGGAGAAAGACATTGAGAGAAACTAAACATGCACTTTATGTGATTCTGCTGAATTTGTTGGTTACTGTAAATGATGAATAATCCTAGGGTCTGATCTGGCCCAGCAATAGATTGACACATATTGTGAGGCCACTCAATGATGACTTACAATTGAGTAATTATGGTCAATAAAAACAAAACACAGCACCAAGACACTCAGGAGCACTTGGGAAACACACAGGATGAGCCGTGACAGTGTTCACGTTCACAAGTGAACAACTCTACTCTTCATTGGTTAAACTTGGCCACTCCCCGAGGTTTCAGAGGTGGCAGTGGTGTGCTAAACAATTCCCCATTTGGTGTGATGCCTTTGTGGACACAGCTCTTCTGAACTTTAGGAGAACACGGAGATTTACGCTGTGCTTTGTGGCAGTGCATTTCACTTCGAGCCTTCCAGCTCTGGGGGGGTGCTATGTTTTATACATCAGCAAGCGCTAGAAAGAGGCCAATGTCAAAATGACTTTCTTCTCTTTGTGCATTTCTGTGAACATCTGCTGACAGCGCATATACCTAGGACAGGAAAGCCATAAAATTCAGCTCTAATTTTCCAGGAGATTCTAAAATATATCTTCTGGGACAATAAAGAATCTAGTCTTAACAATGTTTACATAAGATCATAAATAGTAAAATTTAGCTTTTCTAAAGTACTCTGGAAAAGCATAATGCCTTACACTGAATTTTATTATCTATTCCTTACGGATTCCTATTTTATTATAACTAGTTACACCAGGCAAACTTTACAAATAGCCCAATCATGTCCTCCTTATTCAGTTGCAACCCAATTCAAGTGTGATTTCCATTTCCTTGACTCCCTCATTAACTCAGATTTTTCCCTGGATGACTCAGCTACTCCTTGGATGAGAACAAGCTTTGAAGATAAATTAATTTTTTCAGGACACTAGGGTATATACTGAGTAATTTACTTTGAAGTATGAGAGCAAATGAATAACACTTGAAGATTTTGTTTCTGTCTTGCTAGCAGCCACAAATTCAGAGAGAGCAAAGAATTTCTGAGGCTGATTTTTTCTTTTCTTTTTTTTTTTTTTCTTAGTATCTAAGTTTGAGGTACAAGTATATTCAAGCTGTCAGATGGAGAAAGGAAAATTCCATTTCTTTTACACCAGCCTGATGCTACATTTGATGTGATCATCAGTGTCATCAACATCAACATCTATCTATTTAATACTATGATGTGTCAGGCATGAGTTTATTTAACCTATAGGTATATCTGTCCTATAGGCGTATGTTTTTTTCCATGGCATAAGTGAGGAAATTCAACCTTAGAGACATTAAGAAACTTCTGATTGCCCATATTGTACTAAGTCCTCCTACATACCATAGCTCCCATTTGGCTCCTACTCAGCAAAGAACACCAAATGCCAAAGCTATGAGGCTGAGGCAGTAGGATTCCTCTGAGTTCAAGGCCAGCCTGGGCTAGATAGCAAGATCTTGTCTCAAAGGGCAAAAAAATATAAACAAATGGGCAAAAAAAATGGCAAAGCTCTGATTTTCTTCTTTTCATGAAGAAAACTCCTATTCCCTAGAATGAGTTCAATTTCATTGTTTTTGTTCTAAATCATACTGAATTATCAATAGCTTTATAGGTTCCTCATTTATTCAGAGAGAGGTTCCTCATTTATTCTTGTATGCATGCTAATATTTGTACCTAAGAGATCATTAGCCAAAATGAATTGCTGAGAGCACTTTAGCAAGTGCAATAAGACAGCATTAAGAAAGGGCAATATGTGGGGTTAAACCTGTGTTACAGTGATTGGCCACAAGACAGCCAGCCCTACCCTAAGCATCCCAGAGGCCATTCCTCTTTCTCACAAATTTATTCCTTTTCCCATTCTGGAACCGATGGATTCTTTAAAAAATAATAGTAATAATGATTTCTTCTTACCCTCCCTTGCAAGGCAGTGTCAGCAGGCCCCAGGTATGGGAGAAAATGGAGACATGATTCTTATACAGGAGCTGTTAAAATATACATACTTGTGTTTCAGGAGATACCTTTCATTTTTAAGATAATAGTTATTTTCTCCCAACTGTAAAAGTAATTTATGCTTATTATAAACCATTCAAAATATAGAAAATAAGAAAATAAAGATCATCTATAACTGTACCTCAAGTTTATTTTCATGTCAACTGATTTCATTTGCTTCCTGAGAGAGAGCTAGGACTGAGCCGTGGCTGGCTCAATAAACACAAAATTATTACTTTTCATTCCAAATCCCTACTATCTGAACCATTCAAAAAATTTTTTATGACTAGTACTATGAAAGCAGAATTTTCTCATACACTTTAAAATCTGTAAAAGGTTAACTTTCAGGGGCTGCCTGATCCTATTTTTTTGTCTCCTTCCCCTACCATTGAGCACTTAGGTTGTGATCCATGTACATGTGTATTCAAATGTTTGCCACCAACTCTACTTCCTCATTTTCAGAACATTCTTAAAAAGGAAATTTTTATATCCAAGGGAAATTTAAATTTTAATATTTGCTACACTTTTCCAAAGAGTAAATACTAAATTTTACAAGAGTATTATTTATAAGAAAAGTGCCTGGACCTGTCCAAGTCACCACACCACCAGCAGCATTGAGTTTACTACTTTTTTTGACCACTTTCATGGGCAAAAGTCACTACTTTTATATTCAACAAAACTTATTTTATTTCTACTAAGTTTGAATATATTTAATAAATTCAGAAAATCTTTGTATTATTCTTATGTAAATGGCCTGTGACTTTTGTCATCTTTCTAACTTAGCTGTTGTTTTCTTGTTTACTTTATGAGATTAATATACATTGTCTTATTTTTTTATTTTTATTTATTTTTATTTATTTATTTTTTTGCAGTACCAGGGATTAAACTCAGGACCTTGCACTTGCAAGGGATAAGGCAAGCATTTATTCTACTAAGCTATCTCACTGGCCCCTGTCATATTTATTAAAGACATTTTCTGAACAGCATTTTCCTTTATGATTTCCTATATTGAGATTATATGTACAAAATTATTTTCTACTTTACTATCACATACACATTTATTCATGTTATCTTTTAGATTTTTATAGATTTATTTTATGTTAAAACTTTGAATACATTTGTAATTTATTCTGCTGTATGGTTTTACATCAGGATATAATTTTTTTTCATAAAAAGTACATTTTTCTGGTCATACATTTTTGTATGGTTTACTAGCTCCTTAGTAGTATGAGATGAACTCATCAACACATATGAAATTTTTATACCTACTACACATGAAGTGTGTACTCAGATTATGATGGGAGTTTTGAATTGTATTTAATAGCTCTCTAAAGCCCTACATTTTTCCCTACTTATCTTTCTCACTTCACCTCTTGAACACTGTTTAGGGTCATTGTTTTCTGTTTTGTTTTTTGTATTTTTTATTTTTAGGGAAGAGTCTGCAGGGTGTTCAGGGTCTCACTACTAGATCAGACTCATAGTGATCCGCCTATTTATAGCCTCCCAAGAGCTGAGAGTATAGGCCCATGCCACCACTCCCACTCTCGAACGCCCTTTCAGTGCACCCCGGGAGAGGGCTGGCACCACAGGCCCAGGGATCAAACCCCTGGCCCCTTCACCTGTTTGAAGGCACTTTATTTTATTTTATTTTTTAATTAATCTTATAAGAGTTTCAAAACAGATTAGTAGGAGACCCCTCCCCAGCCAAACCCCAGGCCTGGCATGAGTGTGGGACCATCTGCCTGCTCCTCACACACAAAACCCCTCCCCAGCCAAACCCCAGGCCCAGTATGAGTGTGGGAACTTCGGACTGCTCACCTCACCCAAGACCAATCCCCAGCCAGATCTCTGCACCAGGCCGCCTTTGGAACCTTGCAGCAGAACTCCCTGCAGAGAAGCTAGGAGCCAGACCCACCCAGCTAATCCAGGAGCTGAACATCTTGCCAGAATGGCACAGCAGATTCATTTCTATGAGCTGCAACAGGAAGAAGCTGAGCACAGCAACCAAACCAAAGCCAAGCACATCTGGACAACTTAAAAGTTGGTAGATACAGACCTGATGAGCTGAGACACTCTGCTGGACCCAGATCCATAAGAGTGTCCTCCCTTTTTCACTATTGATCTACAAAGGGGGCTACAGGTAGCCAGGTGAATGAGTCTGCCTGGAAGACTCCAAGGACATCAAGGAGGGATTAGACAGAATTCAGGGGAGCTAACTTAAATAGAAATTCCCAATTTAATATCTGCTTAGCTGTACACACATAGTGTTTGCTCTTACTGTGTGAAATACAAACCCATTAGTTACAAAAGTTGTCAACTGCTAAATATCACTACCCATTGTTAGTGTTCTTAATTGTAGCTCTGTAAATACAAAACTAAAACTGGCTTAACCATATAATCTCTTGGGTAAGAATTTTGGTGGCCTGCACAGAACAAATACAGGAGGCACTAGC
>NW_004524616.1:657229-661455 GCF_000260255.1 Octodon degus
ATAGTTACATTCTCTTAATGAATAGAATGATTTGTTGTAATGGTGTTTGTAAATAGGATCTCAAGTCCACATCTTTTATAGCAATTAACCACTAAGAAGAATGTATGCCGTGTTTTAATTATTGAAACTGTCCTAGCAATTTGATTTGAAACTGTCTCATTGCTATTTGTTTGTCAATAAAATTATGAAAAAAAATAATGAAACCCCCCAGTAATTGTGAGCTAAATAAACCTTTCCTTCCCACAAAAAATAAAATAATATAAAATAAAATGTGTATTAATTATTCATTTGGATTTTCAGTGTGATATTTTAGCTTCTACACATGGTATGCAAGATCAGGCTCCCTTCGCTCACTCCCGAGTCTCATTGGTCATTGTACCACATTAATGTGGACGTTTTTGGTTTGTCTTTCATGTATGAGAGAAGACATGTGATGCTACACTTGTCTTTCTGTGCTCGTCTTATTTCACTTAACACAACATGCTCCAGTTCCATGCATTCTGCCACATGTGCAAGATTCCATACCCCTTTAGAGATTATATATATATATATTCCCAGTTTTCATCCATTCATTCCTTCATTTCTGGGCATCTTGGCTGACTCCACATATTCTCAGGCTCAGTGCTGCTGTCTCCTGGGTTGCTCATCTTGCTGGACTATGGTTTCTTCCCTTCATTCTTGCACTCATTCTCAAAACCACTTCTGAAAGGAACATCTTTTTGTCATTCAGTGAGAATTGCCCTTCATGTTCTCTGGCTGCTGCTATTTTCTTACACTATTGTATTTTCTCTGTAGCATTTATCAAAATCACATATTTTTATTATCTATATGTTTGCTCATTTATTGGTCTACCCCACTAATATTTAAGCTTAAAGAAATCTGAACTCTTGAAGCTGTGTTCACTACTACACTACCTGAGCCTAGAACATGCCTGAAACATGGTAGGGAATCAACAGATAACTATAACAAGAATAAATAATTTCAGGAATTTCATAAATGTGTCAATCTATTCTCATATGAGAACTTATCTCCCTAAATTATTATAGCTTTAGACTATATTTTAGTGTTTCTTGGGCAAATACTCTTATTCTATTCTTTTCCAAAATTACCTTTCTGCATTATTGAAGAAAATCTTCACAATCATTTTGTCAGGTTTCCTCCCCCTGTATACCCTATTTTATGCCACACTCAGAGAAAAACACTGATATTAATTAAAATCCATGGGAATAACATTGTTCACTATGATAGGTACATTGAGTTATTTAATTTTTTTTTTCGCAGAACTGGGGATTGAAGTCAGGCCTGGCATTTGGCAGGGAAGCACTTATTCCACTAAGCCATCTCCCCAGCCCCCTTATTTAATGTTCTTGTAAGAATATGGAAAAAGACCTTGTGCACAGACCAAAAGAATCATGGGTTCCTCAATCTGAAAAGTTTAACTTGCTTTTTTTCCCAAGTAAGAGTTTGGGAACCATATTGATTTGGTCATACTATGACAGTTGGCATTGTCTTTTAAAAGAAAGAAAAGTATCTATTCCAAGTTACAGGGATGAGATAATAAAGCACAATTTAAAATGTTTTCCTACAATGAAAAAGAAACCATTTCATAGTACAAAGAAAGTTGAAAGTCATTAATTTCCAGATGAAGTGGACTATGGAGAGTCAAAATCTATGTAATTTAAATGCTGAAATGAAATTAGTAAGTTCGTGGCAGCCCCGTGGCATTGATTTCAGGGCACTTTAGCTGACTGAGTACTCAGGCCTCACTGATTACTCAAACGCTCTTGAGAATTTTTTTCATAGAAAAATCACAAATGCCCCAAACAGAATGGTTTTTTAAAAAGCAAAATATACAATATACTGAGCTGCTTTAAGAGGTGCCTCCCAGAAACCTGCTCCTTACCCAAGCAATTGAACTGAAGCCTCAGACGCACATCACTTGTGCTCCCATGAGCCGCTGACTCCTACGTCCAGGGTCTCCTCCCCTGTGTCTCTAAAATAAAGACCCAGCTTCCTCCACTTGACATTTAAGACTCCTTGGCACTGAACACTGCTCTCACGGTTGAGCAGTACTTACTATGCCATCAGGTTGCTTGACAAATGTATCTCACCTGTAGCTTATCCTGCATTGTGTACACTGACCTGCATGTGCTCAGTGGGAAATTTCTACAGAGACAGTTTCTCTCTAGAGAAAAAAATCCAATTAAGGTGGTCCAGTGTAGCATGGGTCATGACGACAAAAGGCTTGAAGTAACCACATCAGCAAAAGTTGTGCTAAACTAAATATGGGGTACTGTGCTGCTACGTGGAGATCAGCATAATGAAATTTCAGAGTCAACAAACAACAAACAAGCAAACAACAACAGCAAAATGCAGAGACAAGTGGCTGAAGCTTGTTAGCATAAACTTGATGAAAAAAGTATAGCCACATCTAAGTCATTGCTTATATTTTTCCAAAAAATGAAAAATGATAAAAATTTTAGTTGTTTCTCACAAGTAAAATAGGGTTACAGGACAGAATTAAAACTAGAATCTTAATTACCTTGCTAATTGCCTTCACATCAAAAATGTGTTTGCATAACTATAAAATACATGTATAAAAATGCAGGCTGTGAACATTAAAGCAAAGTAAGGGGCCAGGGAGATAGCTCATTAGAATAACTGCTTGCTTCCCTGGCAAGCACAAGGGTCTGAGTTCAATCCCCACTTCCGGAAAAAAAAAAAGCAAATTAAAATACATTAAGCTAACTGTATAATGACAGAGAAAGTAACTATTCTAAGTGACCTATTAAAGCAATTTTATTATAACAAAGAGCAAAGGGTGGAGCTGTGGCAGAAGCAGCTAGCAAGCCACTCTTCCCTCCCCATATTGTATGCAAATTGCCCACCCACGGGTAGGTGTAGCACTCATACCCATAATCCCAACATTGGATCATAAATTAATCACAAACTCTAGAAGCCACCCAGTGACTACATGAGGCTTTGGGGGGACAACTAGACACAATTCATAACATGGGATTGAACGCAGGACCTTGTGCTTGCCAGGCAAGCACTTAAGTTGCTGAGCTATCTCCCCAGCCTGAAGTCCTGAATATGGTTTGGAAGTATCAGTAAAACTTATGATATAGTTTATCTAAAAAGCCTAGAAACAAGGATGGGCCAGTAGTGAAGAGCACTTCTATTACAAAAACTATGGCCTTGAAATACTGTTTTCCATGGAAAAAGATCAGGGCTCCATGAAAAAAGGGCCATGTGCAAGTCTATAGTAGGAAATCCATAAAATGATCCTGTAATCTTGGATGAAGAAATCTATGAAAGACTGTGAAGTTCATCTCAAAAACATTCTTGGGCCAATCTGAATAAACAATCATCAGAAAAATTGGAGCATTTTGACTCATAACATTTCCATAATAACATGCTTAGTAGTTTTTTTAATTAATTTTTATTAGTAACTAGTAGTTTTAATCTATAAATTTACTAAAGTAAAAAAGATAATAGTCCATATTTGCATACTAAGAAACAAACGAATTGAAATTAAAACTAATTTTAAAAAAGAAGGCATTATGGCACATTCCTGTACCCCCAGCTCTCTAGAAGGTTGAAGTAGGATCACAAGTTCAAATCCCACTTAAGCAACTAAGTGAGACCCTATCTCAAGATGAGAGGAGAGAGAGAGGAAGAAAACCAAGAAGAAAACATACACTCTGCCTTTCCCACGTGAATTGTAGTTCAAAGTTATCAAGTAGTTAAACAACTTACGTTGGAATCAGCAAAATTTAAATATAGAAACTACAGGAATGAGTGCAGTGGCCAGGGTTCAATTCCCACCCTGTCGTGCCGGCCCCGCCCCCAGGCTTAAGCTGAGAAGGCAATTGAGACTGGATTTGGTGGCACGCACCTGTAATCCCAGTGCTAGGGAGGCTGAAAATAGGAGGATCACTACGAGTCTGACCTACATAGTGAGACCCTGTAGTTCCTGTAGACCCTGTACCAAATACATAGAAAAAGAAACTACAAGAATGACAGTATGACCAATTAATTTATTGATCTAAAACGATAAAAGAAGGGCATAGAAAAAAAGACTGGCTAAAGAATTTAAAATTAGTTAGATTTAGTGTTTTACACCAGAGTGGGATCATTATAGCTAACAACAATTTACTGTGTATTTTGAAATGAGTAAAAGAGGACATTTTTATTTTTATTTTTATTTTTTTTGGTTTTTTTTT
>NW_004524616.1:661555-662862 GCF_000260255.1 Octodon degus
AAAGTTGGTAGATACAGACCTGATGAGCTGAGACACTCTGCTGGACCCAGATCCATAAGAGTGTCCTCCCTTTTTCACTATTGATCTACAAAGGGGGCTACAGGTAGCCAGGTGAATGAGTCTGCCTGGAAGACTCCAAGGACATCAAGGAGGGATTAGACAGAATTCAGGGGAGCTAACTTAAATAGAAATTCCCAATTTAATATCTGCTTAGCTGTACACACATAGTGTTTGCTCTTACTGTGTGAAATACAAACCCATTAGTTACAAAAGTTGTCAACTGCTAAATATCACTACCCATTGTTAGTGTTCTTAATTGTAGCTCTGTAAATACAAAACTAAAACTGGCTTAACCATATAATCTCTTGGGTAAGAATTTTGGTGGCCTGCACAGAACAAATACAGGAGGCACTAGCACAGAAAAAAAATTGACAATGACACAACTAAAATGTTTGAATTAATAGCACCTGAATTAAAGAAACAACAGCAGAAAGGTATAGAGGAAATCAGATCACAAATACTCTCTGAAATAAGAAAAGAAATGTCTAAACTAATAGTGTCTGAAGTAAAGAAACAGCTGCAGAAAGGTATAGAGGAAATCAGATCAGAAATAACCTCTGAAACAAGAAAAGAAACCTCTTAATAGCATCTGACATAAAGAATCAACTGCAGAAGCATACAAAGAAATCAGATCTGAAATAAAATAAAAAGGATAATTATAATGAAATAATTAATAACTACTTCTAAAGAAGACACTAAAAAATTAGAGGAGTATAGAAAAATTGTGGAAGCCACGAATGAAGAATATAGGAAAGAGAGATCACATGAAGCAGAGTTAAAGAGATATAGAGGAATTTAAAAATCTCAATCACAAGCTTGAAAAAAACGTTTGAATAAAAGTGAAGATAGAGTTTCAGATCTTGAAGACACCATTGCAGCTAGTGAACAGGTGAGAAAAGATCTCATAAAAACAATGAGGATGCAGGAAAAAATAATTCAACATCTGTAAGATGATGCAAAGATGAAAAACGCGAGATTACTGGCATCAATGAGAAATAAGGAGTCAATACAAATAAAAATAATATGGGCAGAAGTAATAGCAGAAGACTTCCCAAATATGGGGAAACAATCTGGCATTCATTTAACTGAAGCATATAAAACTCCAAACAACATCAACCCAATAAAAAAAACACACCCAGACATATACTAGTCAAGATCCCAGAAATCCAACAAAAGAACAATATACTGAAAGCTGCTAGAGAAAAGAAACATCACATTTAAAAGAAAACCCATCAGGCTCAGGGCCT
>NW_004524616.1:662962-671906 GCF_000260255.1 Octodon degus
ATAATTTTATTGAGAAATAAATAGCAATGAGACAGTTTCAAACCAAATTGGTAGGACAGTTTCAATAATCAACACATTGCACACATTCTTCCCAGTGGTTAATTACTTTACAATGGGACAGTTACAAAACTGATTAATAGGACAGTCTCAATAATTAATACATTGTACATTGTTATCTTCTTAGTGGTTATCCATAGTACAAGATGCAAACAGAATATCCTGTCCGAACACTATTAGTACAAATCTTTCTTCTCTTTGAATTAAGCAAAAGTAGCTGTACGTCTATCCTAACCATTCTGCATATACAGATACAAAATGGTCCTTCCTTTGTATCCCCTTTTTTTGTTTAGTCCTGTCAGAAATGGGTATGTCATTGGATTCTAAATACTATAGGTGCATGAATTCAGCAAAACAATCCAACACAGTCCAGCGGTCCACAACAGTAATGGGTTATCCACAGAACTTGTTGACTTGAGCCCTTCACAACTCAGCATATCAACATGGCTTTACTTTATATACCTTGCTTTTATACTTTTCTGCTGGATGGTTATGACCAAGATAAAGCAAGACCTGTATAACAAGAAATGTAACTTTTGTATCTGATAAGGTCAGTCAAGTACCCTCAGGATTTATCCTGTAACCCTGTACTGCAGTTTGCAGATCCTTTGTGAATGTCAGCCATGTGGATGAGTCATGGGCATTGCTTGACCAATTTGCTCTCTGTGAAAGCCTGAGAGAATGTTTTCTCTCCATGTGACTCTCCTTAGGCACACTTTACATCATTGACCATGTTGCTCTGTGGCCCTATAATCTCCTTGATCTGAAAATTTGGGACACAACTGAGTTGCAGGATGTTACAGTATAGGTTATCCTATGTCCTGAGTCTTCACTGACATTGAAAGGCTATGTTCAAAATGTTGTGTCTTGCAGCCCTTCTATTTCTCTAATTTTTGGTCTGCAAACTTAGGTTGCTAAGCCTCCAGAAGAGAAGCTCATTATTACCCTACATCTTATGAAGTTGGGTTTAACTTCAAAGTTTTTACTACTATTGGCCACTACTTTTATATAAGTTTAATTTTATACCCTATTGGTTACTATTTGTGTATAAGTAAATGCAAGCATCTTTGTAATTGTATAAAACTTATTGTAATCAACATTTATGTACTTTAGTAGTGGAATCTTAAAATGTTGAACTCATAGAAGTAGAGAGTAGAAAGGCAGCTGCCAAGGGGTGGGATTAAATGGAGTTAATTAACATATGCAATACCTCACATACTTTTGTGTTGGAAACATTCAAAATTCCACACAAACTCTCTTTTGAAATTTTAAAGAATATAACGCATTGTTATTTAGTTATTATTAGGGTTTAGATCTAAAATGTATCCCCCAGTTTGAGTTTTTGGAAGACAGCTGGATCACGGAGGCGCTATACTCACCAGTGGATTAATTTGTAGACATTTTTAAACATAAAGAAATGATTAAATCTTGAGATGATAGATGTGCTAATTACTCTATTTAATCAAAACATTTTGTACATATATCAAAACTACAGTGTCTTATATATGTACAATAATTATGTATCAATTTTAATAAGGCACAGGAGGTATATTATCTAATTACAATGTATAGCCTTATTTGGACTAGACACAGAAAAAACTATAGAAAAATAAAATAATCTTGGAAGTTTGAAAAATTAGTGATTCTAAGAAATGACTGCTAAAATGTTTACATTTGAAAATGATACTGTGCAAATAATGTTTAAGGAATGACTATTTGGGGAATATAATACTCAAGTATTTAGAATAAAATTACATGATATCAGACTCATTTCAAAAATTTGTAGACTTTGGCTAGTGAATGGGTGGATATAAAACAAAGTTAGCTGCGAGTCTCTAGTTTTTGAGCCTGGATAGCAGACACACAAATGCTCACCATAATGTTCTCTCTGCTTTTGTGTATGCTTGAAATTTCTCTCATAAAAGTTGAACACATGCATTAAAAATAAGTTCCAGAAAGTCGTAGCAATGAGGCAACATAAACAGAGGGGAGGTATGCTTGTTTCCTCGCACTGATACTGACCATGAATTTTTTTCATCTGTCTTTACTGAAAAACAGTATTTTATGTTTTCTTTTCAGTCAGAGTACATCTAGTCCATGATCCATGAATAACAAATAATATTAGTATTTTTCTTATTAATCATAAGAAAATTATATTTCATTGTTTTTATGATCCTTCCTAACTTTCATGCTAATTTTCTTGGAAGACTTGTGCTTACTTTAGCAAAAAAAGGTGTGAGATCATTATAGCTAACAACATGCACAGCATGCTTGGGTCATGTTTAGTGGACCAAATTGGTCCAATAACTATTGAGTGGGAAGGGATAGAGTTGTAAAATGATTTGAACAAGCTTGGGAAACACTTGTAAGAATTGTTAATTAGAGTTTGCTCATGGGGCACAATGCATTGGATGGCATGAGAGGTCCAAGGCCTGGCAATCTATTAAGGTAGCATTTGTGCAGTGATGTGAACTGAGAAGCACTAGTGTTTAGCTATGAAAAATTGTGTTGCTATTAACATGGGTGCACATATATCACTGTAGTTTGCTGTTTTCAGTTCTTCTGGAAAAATACCCAAGAGGGGAATAGTTGGCTTGAATGGGATCTCCAATTCTCACTTTTTGAGGAGTCACCACACTGATTTCCATGGTAGTTGCACCAGCCTGCAGTCCCACCAACAGGAGAAGGGCTCCTCCTTCCCCACAGTCCCTCCAGCATTTGTTGTTGGTAGAGTTCTTGATAATAGCCAGAAAGCTGGGGTGAGATGGAATCTCGGGGTTATTTTAATTTATATTTCTAGAATGACAAATGATATTAAACATTTTTTCATATAAAAAATTAAAAAAGAAAAAAGAATGTATAGATGTTCATTATTGCACATATTAAGATATTCATTAATATTATGAAGGACAAAAGAAGAGGAAAAGATATATTTATGTATGTATGAAAGATAGTTTGGATAATTGTACTCCCAATTTCTGCTAGTCTTTTGTAAAAATTAATTAATACTTAAATTTTTTTTTGTTTTTATGCTCATTTTTCTTTTTAATTTCTTTTAACTTTTGTTGCTGTTGTTGTTTTAATCAATGTTGCCAGTATATATCTGTAACCTAAACAACTAATTTAAAGATAACATCATGAAATACAGCAGCCAATGTTGAATTCCTAGTACTTTGTTCAATGAAATTTTGTATCATTTCTAATTTTTTATACTATTTTGTATTCTTTAAGAAATAAAAAATAAAAATATCCTGAAAATTACCTAAATTTTCATTTTATGTATCTATAAATGTAACTATACAAAGGTATCTTTACTGACAAAAAAATATGGCTTGAAGTTAAAAAATTATAAAACATTATAATTCCACTTCTATTTTTTAAATTACAAAATTTGAATGATGTCTCTAAATGAGGATAATTTGAGGTTTTCCTTATTATATTCCTTAATATATAAATGAACTACTAGTTTGACAAGCAGTAAAGTTCAAGAAGTCCCGGCCAAATAGCTCAGCAGATTAAAGCGCCTGCAAGGATGGTTTGGACAACTGTACTGTGTGTTTCTGCCGGTCTATGGAAAGAAGCAATTAACGTTTTAATTTGTTTCTTCTCCTGTTTTCAATTGTTTGCACTTTTTGTCTTCTTAATTTCTTATACATTTTTTCCTCTTCTAATTTTACATGCATATACTGATAATATGAATAGCTAGTTGGAAGACAACACTGTGTATTACAACACACACTGTAAAATTCATATTATTTTGTTAAGTGAAGATATGTATAGCTTGTAATTTTTTCTTTTAATTTTAATTTGTACTCTCTTTAAAAAATAAAAAATTAAAAGAAAAAAATAAAAAATAAATAAAGAGCCTGCAAGCAGATTCAGGGGTTGGGGGTTCGATCCCGGGGCCTGCCGTGCCAGCCTCACCCCCAGGGCACACTGAGATGGCAATTGAGACTGGACGTGATGGTGCGCACCTGTAATCCCGGCTATTGGGAGGCTGTAACAAGTGGATCACTACGAGTCTGACCTAATAGTGAGGTCAGACTACTGTAGACCCTTCCCTAAAAATACAAAAAAAAAAAAAAAGTTCAAAAAGAGTCATAATATGCACACATACACACTCACACACATCCGTTCACCGCCAAGACTCGGCAAGAGACGCATCATAGCTCAGCCGTGTTACTTACTGTCAATTACCCTGAACCATTTGTTCCATAAACATGGCCTTTCTATGGCAGGCTAATCAATAGTGACACCCAAAGAGAAAGCAAAAGCTTTTAAGTCCTTATGTTCAAACGGAAGAGGTAAATGTAGGTTGTAGGATGGATACAGCCTGTGAAAAAGCTAGAAGTCAACACAGAAAATATGAATGAAACTGCAAAAACTATCAAAGCTTCACCTTGGCCAGTTACATATGTAGTGGTCCCTCACTTACCGTGGAGGCTACATTCCAGGAACCCCTATGATAAGTGAAAAGCAGCAAAGTAACGATGTTATATTTATTCTAATATAAATACATATATGTATTTAAACTTTATAAATGCTTCCCACACTCTTATAAACCTTTCCCACAGTTTTAGAAACACTTCTAATGTTCTTAACCATTTTCTAAACTCTTAAACTTTTTTCAGTTTAAGTAATTTTAAGGTATAATTTTAAGGTTTATGAGTATATTGTATGTAGCAATATATATTTATCTGCTAAAGAATTACATACTGTAAACAGAGTGTATTTTATTTCAATTTAATATTCTTTCAATATATTAGAATTAACTTTTTAAAATGCTTTTATATATTTTAAATTTTTTAGGCAAAAATTAAAAGCATAAATAATACGCATATCAATACATGTACAGTACTGTACAGTATCACAAAATCCCATGATATAACAAAAAATCTGCAATAAATAATTCAGATTAATATTTTTTGAAAACCCTCAATACAGTAAGTCTGCAAAAGTCCAGCCACAAAATAGTGCAGGACCACTGTATTCCTGTATCCTATGATTAATTCAGCAAATACTCTCTTAATGCCTCCATGGACCAAGTAGTCAACATATGCCAGTGTTATAATGCACTTCATCCCCATCCCTGAATGAGCTCAGAATCTTGGTGAGAATAAAACTTCTTCAGATTACTAAACTTGCCTGCATCCTCAGCTTTTATCAGTTATTGGTGCAGTACCTCTAATATAGACTATAAAACAAATCCATCCATATCTGTACATCCTCCCTAGAAAAGTACCATCTTAAGGACTTGTGCTTGTCTTTCACAATAATAAACTATCATTTATATTTCATTGGTTTTTTGAGCCCATCCACCCCCATTTTTTAGAGTACCCACATAAGTACTTTTTCAGGTTATTTCTGTCAGGTTATTCATATCATTTGGTATACCCAAAGGATGATTTCAGATAGATGAAGTCGAAGTTACACTTCAATTATATTTCTTTTCTTGTTATCAATTCAAAAGTTCATTTGGACTCTGAGAAAATGAAAATGAAGAAAAAAACAAGAAAATAAGAAGGGTCAAGGAGAGAGGGTGAGGAAAATAAGCACACACTAAAATATAAAAAGATGACTAATATAATCCCCAATCTGAATGACTGCTTACTTTGGTGATTTTTGGCTCTTGTCTCCAGTTTGATTAACCTAAGGAGGAGTTATCAGGATTAAAAAAAAAGAAAAAAGAAAGAAAAGAAAAGAAAAGAAGAGAGGAAAAAAAAAACCACAGTTTTATGTCTGTTTTGCAGAGAAGAATCCTTGGAAGGTTATGTACAGAATTTATCCAGAAACTGAGGCCTCGGAACCACAGGATGGGAGATACTACTGGACCAAAATTCATTGGAAGCAATGGGAATACACATCTCTGACAAACGTAAACAAAAAAGGGAGATGTAAATGAAGGACCATTTTGTAGTGAAAAAAAAAATATATATATATAGCATAGATATTCAGCTACTTTCTCTTAGTTCAGTGAGAAGTTTTGAACTAATAATATTTAGACAAGATATCATGTCTGCATCTTGTACTATGAATAACTACTACAAAGACCACAATATGCAATTTATTAATTATTGTAACTGTACTACTAACCTGTTTCGAAACTATCTCATTGCTATTTCTTTCTTAATAAAATTATTTTTAAAAAGAAAAGGGAGAGATTCTGTTCTTTAACTCTGAAACCAAATTCTTCTGTTTCAAAACCTAATCATTGTTCCTATTTTTGTTCTTCAAACTTTAAAAGCAATGCTTCCTTCTTGCCATAAGTCACTAACTATTGATCAAGATAAAGAAATACAGAGTAAAGGGCCAGCCAGGTAGCTCAGCAGATTAAAGAGGCTGCTTAGGCAGAAGCAGAGGCGAAGGGTTCTATCCCCCGCCTGCGGTGCTGACCCCACCCCTGGGGCACGCTGAAACTGCAATTGAGAATGGAGTGGTGGTGTGTGCCTGTAATCCCAGCTCTTGGGATGCTGAAAACAGGAGAATCACTGAGTCTGATCTACAGTCTACGTAGTGAGACCCTGTATACCCTGGAGACCCTACCCTAAATTCATTTTTAAAAAAAAAGAAAAGAAAAGAAACACAGAGTATTTCATCCACACAAGCCCCCAGGGTGGACCTCTAGACAGTCAGCACCTTAGCACGCAGGTAGAGTGTGAGATAAAATCTACTTTTTTTTTCTATTACTTGGGATTGAACCCAGGGCTTTTACAATATTACATTCTAGCCACATTTATATCTTATTTTGAAACAGAGTCTCATTGAGATATCAAATTCCCCAGGCTGGGCGCAAACTTGTGATTTTCCTGTCTCAGCTTCCAGGAGTACTGGGGTTACTGTTATGCACCACCACAGCCAGCTCTACTTTCTAAGTTGATTTCAAAGGAATTTTCAAAATATAGATCCAAAGAAAATGTATGGTACAGTGGGCTGGGCAGTGTGTGAATTTGCACATCTTAAGTACAGCTGGAGAAGCAGAATTAAAATGTTGGGTGCTAGAGAATCTGCTCACTAGTGGTTGCCCTGAATTGAGCTCCACCCTTTTTCCCTCGGCCATCAGTCATCTGTCACTGTTCTATAGTCCATTGAGAAGATGGATGGCAAAAACCAAATGCAAATTAGGGGCTCCATATGGTCAAAATATACCACATAACAGAAAACATACGTACATTAGCAGAGTTAACCTTGCTGAACGTGGGTAATTAGAAACTGCTACCCCTACAAGCTCAAATATTGACATGAAATTAAATAGCTGAATTTTGGTCAAAGATTCCTAGATCTAAGAAAATTCATAATAATATTTCATTAACTTGCAAATCTCCTACAAATAAAACAAATCATCCTATTCATTAACAATTGAATGTAACAAACATTTGCTACTAGAACATTTATTTATTCTGTTTAGAAAGTAAGACCAAGACTAAAACTCAATCATATCTGTGTACAGAATCAACCGTGTCTAGGCAGAGCTATGACACTTAACCAGTCTGAATATTTTCCAAAATGTTTGATGATAGATACACACTGACCTACTTCATTGGCATTCATTCTGACAAAAATAGTATCAAGACATTTGACATAGGTTAGAAATAATCTAAAATTCAATATCAATGAGTATTTGGTTGGACAATATAAAACTCTCTGGTATTTCTCTCTCCCTCCCTCTCTCTCTCTCCCTTTCTTTCTTTTACATACAAGGCAATTTTGCATACTTCAAACGAATTTAGGGCATGCATCCTGCCACTCCCTCTGCCTTGCTAAGCAGACACAATATTCTTTCTTCAGACCCAAGAATTTACAACTACATCCTCAAGACGTCCAATATCCAAAATATCAGTCCCAGGACAGGCCAAATAGCTCAGCGGATTAAAGCGCCTGCAAGCAGGGTCAGGGACCAGGGGTTCGATCCCCAGGCCTACCGTGATGGCCCTGGCCCCCCCCCCAGGCACACTGAGATGGCAATTGAGACCGAGCATGGTGGCACATGCCTGTAATCTCAGGTCCTGGGAGGCTTGTAGGAGAATCACTACGAGTCCTATTTACGCAGTGAAAACCTATAGACTCTGTAGACTCTGCCCTAAATTAAAAAAAAATAAAAAATCAGTAGCTATCAGAAGAGACAGAGAGTGCAGGCCTGGAGAGTGAGTGAGACGACCTGGGGTCCTCCAGATCCTGAATAGACCCAGAGCGCAGGCCCGGCGAATGAGTGAGATGACCCAGGGCCACAGGATCCTGAACAGACCCAGAGCGCAGGCCCGGCGAGTGAGTGAGATGACCGAGGGCCTGCGGGATCCTGAATAGACCCAGAACGCAGGCCCGGTGAGTGAATGAGACAACCCGGGGCCCAGGGATCCTCATCTGATCCAGGCTGCAGGCCCAGAATGGAACCCTTCGGCAGAACTCCCTGCAAAGGGGCTAGAGGCAAGACCCACCCAGCTGATTCAGGAGCAGAACATCTTCCCAGAGAGACACAAAGGGTTCAACTCTAACACCTGCAGCAGAAAGAAGTGGAGTACAGCAGCCAGATCCAAACAACACCCACCTGGAGGAATCTGAACTTCACAGATCCGGACCTGGTGCTAAGGTAATAACTCTATCTAAGCTCTACACCAAAGGTCAGAAGACAGGTATACAAAATGACAAAGAAAAGAAACAAAATGCAGTCTCAGGCCCCGAGTCCACCCAGTACAAATGCAGAAGACACTAGCCCTGAGGAAACAGGAAATCACACACCAGATATCTCTGAAATAATAGCATTGACAGTAAACAATCAACTGCAGAAAGGTATACAAGAAATAATTTTGGAACTAAAAAATGTAGTGGTAACTATAATCAAAGAAGTACTAAGTGCTTCTAAAGAATACACTGACAAAAAAATAGAAGAGAA
>NW_004524616.1:672970-689306 GCF_000260255.1 Octodon degus
TTAGTACTTCTTTGCTATCATGAAAACTTTTTCTTAGTTCAATTGTTTTGAAACATTTAATTTTCTGAATATTGCTTAATCTTAATTTTAGTTCTAAGATTTATACTGTATCTTTGACTTGCAATTTATTTAAAGACATTGTATATCTTCTCCTAGTATTAGAAACTTTAAAAAGTATATTTCCATATTCTGTTGACTAAAAAAAAAGAGGTTTGTACCTATGTTATTTGCTTATTATTTCTTGCCTAAATCTTGTAATATGAGAAACTGCTTTGGCAATAACAATATACAATGTACTAACCATTGTTACTC
This sequence comes from Octodon degus, assembly GCF_000260255.1. Taxonomy (NCBI): domain Eukaryota; kingdom Metazoa; phylum Chordata; class Mammalia; order Rodentia; family Octodontidae; genus Octodon; species Octodon degus. The sequence goes on from NW_004524616.1 coordinate 673,283, forward strand.
TCCTAAAATCTTGTTTTGAGATTTTGTACCACTGTTTTTATTTTTTTCTTTCTTTAAAATAAAAATAACTGATGTCAATAAATAAATAAATATTTTAAAAATGCAAAAAGAAAAAAAGAAAAGAAAAGAAGAGACAGCCCGTCTAGGTGGCATGGCAGTGGAGGAAGGTGGACTCGTGTGATTGGTGTGTCCGTTTAATAGACAGCAGTGGCCCTGAGCACATATTGAATATTGGTGCTGATACTGAAAAAATTAGAGAAAGTCTGAAGAAAATCACCCCTACCTTGGTAGAGGGCCTGCAGTTGCCACCACCCACTGCAACCAGCCAGCTCCCACTCAGATCTGATGCTGTGGAATGCTTAAATTACCAACCTATAAAGGAAGTGACTTTGACTATGAATTGAAACCGTTAATTCAACAAAGTCTGGCAGGAGGAATTATTGGAGTCAAAGATGCTAAAAATCAAAGAACTCTGAGAGAACACTCAGAAAACAATCAAGCCTTCACAGAGTTGTTCTTATTGGAGGAAAGCCTGACAGGGTTGTAGACTGCATAAAGATCATCCTTGATCTTATGTCTGTATCTCCCATCCAAGGATGTGTACAGTTTTATGATCCAAATTTTTATGATGAAATTTATGATTATGTTGGTTTTACCACGATGTTTGATGACTGCCATGGACGGCCTGTAGGATTTCCTATGTGGAAGAGGTAGCTTTGACAGAATGACTCCTGGTCAAGGTGGGCATCCAATGCCTCCTTCTACAAGAGATTATGATGACATGAGCCATTCTCAGGGACCGCCACCCCCTCCTCCTGGTCTAGCTGACCGGGGTGGCAGCAGAGCCTGGAATCTTCTTCTTCCACCACTACCACCACCACCTAGAGGAGGAGATCTAATGGCTTATGATAGAAGAGGAAGCCCTGGAGACTGCTATGATGGCATGGTTGGTTTCAGTGCTGATGAAACTTGGGACTCTGCAATAGATACATGGAGCCCCATCAGAATGGCAGATGGTATATGAACCACATGGTGACTCTGGATATGATTGTTCCAATGCAGGGAGTCATGGCTAATATGTTAATCTTGGTGGGTCTATTATTACTACACAAGTAACTGTTCCCAAAGATTTGACTGAATCTGTTATTGACAAAGGTGGTCAGTGGATTAAACAAATCTATCATGAATTGGGAGATTTTATCAAAATTGATGAGCCCTTAGAAGGATCTGAAGATTGGATCATTACCATTACAGGAACACAGGACCAAATACAGAATGCACATTATTTGCTACAGAACCGTGTGAAGCAGTATTTTGGAAAGTTTTTCAAAGACTAGTGAAGACCTGAAAGAGTCTTGCATCTTTTTTTTAAATCTGCTTCTGTTTAAAAAGCTAACGTTCCTCTGCTTCATAAGTGTTCTGCATTTGAGGTGTAGTGCAATCTTTGCTGTTCACCAGATGTAATGTTTTAGTTCCTTACAAACAGGTTGAGGGGAAGGGTGTGCAAAAACTAACATTGAAATTTTAAAACAGCAGCAGAGTGAGTGGATTTTAATTTTTGTTCATTATTGGTGGTTTAAAAAAATTTCCCCCCATGTAATTATTGTGAACACCTTGCTTTTTGTGGTCACTGTAAATGTTTGGGGGGTGGGACAGGGAAGGAAAGTAACAATAGTCCACATGTCCCATTGCTCTTTTGTAAAAAATGTTTTATGATTTTTAAAATAAATTTAATCTATTATTTTTGTGGTCATTTTTTTAATAAAGACAGTCAATTTTCAAGTGGTGGCTGAATTTCCCAGTGCACCCCTAAACTAAACACTAAGTTTGATTTTCAGCTCCTCTGTTGAAAATAAGTGTGTATATCTCTTAGATATAGGCAAAATATATTGGCAAATTCAGTTCTGGTAATTTCTTGATGGTTTCAGTCATTGCTTGGGAAGAAGTTCCATAGCACATATCATGCTTATGATAAGCTGGCGGATTACTGTTTTTGCAAATGCTAGCCCCCACTTTTCAGCAGTTTTCTGTTAATTGTAAAGAATCAAGGTGGGCAGCAGCACTTCAAGTTAGAAAAATAATATAAGTATATTCTAAGCCTAATTGGCAGTGAGTCTTATTAAATAATACTTGATTATGGAAGTAAGTGATGGATGCTGAATAAATTCTGATTATTTTTATTACATTTCTCACCTATAGACTGATTAAACAGTCAACCTTCTAGTGTCTATTAGTTAAACCTTGTATAAATATGTATCTATTGTATGCAAATTGCAAGAAAAAGATATACCATTTCTCTGTTGTATGTTGGATTAAGTAGGAAATGTTTGTGAACTATTCAAAAAAAGTTGAGAAAAGTTCCTGTGGATCTTTTATGTAGCATCCTGGCATTTGTATTGATAGTTTAAAAGTTTCACTGCACAACAAAATGCCCATGATGCTCAAAAAAAAAAAAGAGAGACAAATTGTATCAGTGTCCTATGTCTAGATTCCCCTACTGTCATACTGTTCTAGCAAGATTTATTTATTAAGTAGTTATACTTTTAGTGTTCATCCATAGTACTAAGCAAGAAACAAAGGGGGATATGAAGAGTCTCCATGAGCTCAATCCCCAGTACTGCAAAAATAAAATAAAGAGTCTCCATGTGGAAACTTACAAGTTGTTTTATGTGCAGAATTAAGGCACAAAAATTTGCATGTTAAAATCAGGTAATAAGCACTGGGTGACATGGAGAAAGGGAGTATTTGGGCTGTTGGATAAAGAGAAGAAAGTAACAATTCCATGAGCTACATACATGGGGAAGCCTTCATTCAAAAATTGAATTTTTAAAAAAATTTGAATCTTTAGATAGATAAAATTTAACAGACAGCATGATAAAAAGAACAGTATGTGAAATGAAGAAACCGTCAGAACCAGGTACAATATGTAAAATATAACTCAATGGAGGAGTAGGTAGTAGGAAAAGAAAGATTACTAAGTAGACCAGTATCAGAAGAGTAGAATTTCACAGGGCCAGCCAGATAGCTCAACAGATTAAAGCACGTGCTTAGGCAGACACAGGGACCGGGGTTCCATTCTCGGCTGGTGTGCTGTACTGGCCCCACACCCAGGACATGCTGAGATACAATTGAGACTGGGTGTGGTGGTGCATGCCTGTAATCCCAGCAATTGGGAGACTGAAAACAGAAGAATCACTAGTAGTCTGATCTGTGTAATGGGACCCTGAAGACCCTGTACTACATATATATATTTTTTTAAAAGTAGAATTTCACAAAAGGAAGATGAGAAATAAAGTCAAAAAACAAAGCTGAAATGAAAATAGAAGAAGCAGTAAAGTTGATAAAAGATATTCAGTAAGTAATAAGATGCTATTGAAAACTTTGAGTAAAGTTATTGTGGAATAGATGTTCTAGAAAAACTGATTTAGGATATATGTTTATGGTGGGTTGAGGACAAAAGCAACAAGAAACCAGCTAAGAGATGAATTTCCTGCCATAATGAAGAATAAATATAACTAAAATGTTTACTAAATTATATCCCAAAACTATAATGGATTACCATGAAAGAACAAGGAATTTTTATATGAATTCTCTAGGTAGTCGTCATTGCTGTCTCGGACCACTAGCACTTCATTTGTTTTACAGATATTTAATAAGCACTCCATTCTTAGCTTTTCTAGGTTCTAGGAATAAAAGTATGACCCAAGTAGACATAATTTATGGTCCCTCAGAGCTTCATTCTCATAAAATGGTAAGTATTAAAAATTAAAAAGATATAATTGCAACTTTTATTAGTATTATTATTTAATGTATTTGGTTGTTACAGGGTCTCTCTATACAGCTCAGACTCACAGTGATCCTCCTCTTTTCAGCCTCCCCAGAGCTGAAATTGCAGGCATGCACCACTATGCCCAGACTCTGGCCAGCTCAGCCTGCCCTGGGGACGAGGCTGGCACAACATGTGGTGCCAGGGATCGAACCACAGTCCCTGCACTTGCCTAAGCAGGCCCTTTAGTCCACTGAGCTATCTCATGGGCCCCATAATTGCAGCTTTTAATGAGTGTTACAGAACAAACAAACTGGGACCAGTGATAGAAAATAACAGAGAGATCTTCACCAAGAAAGAGTCCACTAAAGAGATGACCATTAAACTTCAACCTGGAAGAATTATTACAACCCTGGTTTCACAATTGCAAAAATACTGCAGCTATATATCTTAAAGGCAGTGCAATTTCCCTTCCCTGCCTATTTCTAGCTCTGTGTCAGAGTTTGCTGCAGCCCATAGGTTGTTACCCTTTCCAACTAATGATGGACCCAAATAGTTATGGGACAGAAATTACTGCTGAGGTGGTCATAAACTTACTAGCAGAGGATCAACATGTAGATGGTAATTGCTGTCATAAATCTAGACCTTAGTAGTAAATATTTATTAACAGGAAGTCATATTTCCACTATGGCGGTTCTATTACCACACAGCCATTCAAGGCTGAAAGTCTATTTTTAGCAGCTATTTAGCAAAGTCTAGAAGACAAAGTAGATTGATAGACCCATACAGAGAATTCAAACATTTGGTTAAGTCAGCAGAAAGCAAACCTTTTTTATGTCCTCTGACTCGCTGTTCAGCTGACCCAATGGCTTTAACACTTTGTTTTTCTATGTTTTGCCAGAATTTTTTCTTACGATCTCTGATATTCATAAAGATCTCAACTGTAGGACTTAGCTAAAAGCCTTAATGATTGCTGGAGGAACTTCTATGTTTGCCCTCTGTGTGTTTTTGCTCTTCTGTGTGAGTATTTGCATGCCTAAATCTAATATAGAGATGATAAAGTTGGAAGTGTGTTTCCCTGGCCCTTTTGGCCCACTACCATTTAACACGTGCTCAGTAAATGTTGGGAGAAGCTGAGAAGGTAGATGGATTAGTAAAATGAAATTCACAGAGGAACTATTAGAATGTCACTCATTGGCAAAAGGCAAGCAGACATTTTCTAGATCAGTAGTTTTTAAACCTGGCTGTACATCAGAATCACCTGGTAGCTTTTCCAAAATACAAACCTGAGGGCTTCATTTTCCAGGCCCTGCACCCCCAAACATCAGAACAAATTAGGGTTAAGGAATTTTTCTTCTAAAAAACACTCCCAAGAATTCCCATTGTATTGGAAATTTAAAATTTACTAAGGTTTAAATTTACAAAAATAACCATTAATCTCAATAATAAAAATCATATGGAACCCTAATAGAATGTGATTGCATTAAGCCAGTTTAGGAACTTACAAAGAATAAGATCTACATATAATCAGTGACATTTTAAAATGCTTTTACAAAAACTCAATCTAAATAGAAGAAAAAAGGTATAAATTGAAGTTTAGTTTCCTAAAAATGCTAAGTTAACATTTTTACTCAGTAAGTCTTCTTTTTGCTATGGACACTCATTGAAGTAGAATTCAAATTTTACAATGGAGATTCAGCTTTGTTCAGAATTCATATTCCATTTGTACAACAAAAAAAAACTAAATCCTAAGTACAATATTAGCTTTAAAATTTTAATTGATATACCAATCATACATAATTATAGAATATATGTAACAAAATATCATTTATAATTCCTTGCTGAATTTTTTTAAAATAAAGGTAGTCTGGATCAAGAAGGAAAATTTGAGAAGAACATGGTGACACATGAATGTAATCCCAATTACTCAGGAGGCTAAAACAAGAGTGCAAGTTTGAGGCCAGCCTGGACATGTCAGTGGCTTTAAGAGACTATGTCCCCAAATTAAAAGGGGCTCAGGGTGTAGCTTAGCACAAAAGCTCTGGGTTCAACCTCAAATGCTACAAAAACAAATTTAAAACACCAAGAAATATATTTCAGTGATAAAACATTCCTGAATTGACTCCCCAGTGCCACCAAAATAAAAAGAAAAGAAGAGGAGGGGAGGGGAGCAGAGAAGAAAGGAGGGCAGGAAAGGGGAGACAGACACAGAGACAGAGAGAATCAGTTCTTTCACTTTGCTCCTGGGAAAAGGCTGAACTGATTCTGAGACACTTATTAAACCAATGACCCAAGCTGAGAAGAGAATGATCCCATTCTATATCACTATAACATTCTATTGCATATCTCATTACATATCACTGAGTGAAAAAAACTCAAGCTGAGGGAAGAAATTCTCAATGTAGACTCCCAAGTTTACTACTACAATTTAAGTATGACCAAATTTTGGTTCACAATCAAAACTCAAAACAACATGCAGAAAAAATTATCTGAATCATCAGTAAGAATCATCAGAAACAAAAAAAAATGCACTAATATCTAAAGAGAATGATAGATGAAGTACTGAAAGAAGAAATGGGGTATCAAAATAAAAGCATCAGAAATATTATGAAATGAAAATATAAGTGTTGGAATGAAAATTTAAAAAGTCTTCACAAAGTCGTGTTTCACAATACTTTGTTGAATTTTTTTAATTGCTTTTAATAAAGGGATTAGTCCAGATTTCCTAGCCCAACATTAACAGATATAAAAGCCTTATTATTTCATCTTTTCAAAAAAATTTTCTGTTCATTTTCTTTTCTTTTTTTCTTTTATTTTATTTATGTGTGTGTGTGTGTGTGTGTGTGTGTGTGTGTGTGTGTGGCCAGCTCAGCCCACCAGGGGGCGGGTCTGGCTGGCATGTGGTGCTGGGGGGATTGAACCGTGGTCCCTGTGCTTTGGTAAGCTTGTTCTAAGTAGGTGCTTTAGACCACTGAGCCATCTCACCAGCCCTTTTTTTCTTTCTTTCTTTCTTTCTTTCTTTCTTTCTTTCTTTCTTTCTTTCTTTCTTTTTTTTTTTGTATTTTAGGGAAAGGTCTACAGGGTGTTTAGGGTCTCACTACTAGATCTGACTCATAGTGATCTGCCTGTTTACAGCCTCCTAAAAGCTGGGATTACAAGCAAGTGCCACCACACCCAGTCTCAATTGCTGTTTCAGTGTGCCCCAGGGGTGGGGCCAGCACAGCAGGCCCAGGGATTGGACCCCCAGCCCCTGAGCCTACTTGCAGGTGCTTTAATCCTGCAACCATTAGCCTTTAATCCTAATCATAGGCTGAGCTATTTGCCTGGCCCCATTTTCTTATTCTTTTCCTTGGGATTCTAATTAAACATATTTTACATCGCATTGTTGTTTGAATCTCTTCTCCATAGTTTTATTATGTTCTTTCTGTATTGTAGTATATAAGCTATTTGTTTACTTTAATTCTTCTATCAACTATTTCTAAACTAACAAAAATAGTCATGTCATATTTTTAAAATAGTATATGTGGTCAAGCTTACTCTGTAAGAAATCAAGATTCATTAAGAAGCTTTGATTACTAAAACAGTATGATGCAAATACAAGCATAGACAGTGGACCAGATCAGAAAAAAAGACAGATTCTTGCACTTTGTCCCAAAAAAAATACTGCAAATCAGTAAGGAAACAAGCCTTTCTACTATTTTAGGACAGTTGCATATTCATGTGACAAGACAAAGTTATAACTTTATTCCCTCATACAATTCCAGGTGGGTTATAGATCTAACCATAGACAGCCAAACGTAATATTTTTAGGTGAAACAGTATAACATGAAAATATCTTCTTAAAGATTATGAAAAAATTTCATTAACTTTAAAGAAATTACTAGAGGGGTTGAGGAGATAGCTCCATAGTCTAAGCACCTGCCTGGCAAACACAAGGACATGAGTTCAATCCCAAGCACTGCATATCATGCCGGTCCAGAACCCCAGGCACACCACGCAGCCTCAACACTGGGTGTGGTGGCACACATCTGTAATCCCAGCACTGGGGAAGCTGAGACAGGAAGATCACTGCGAGTCCGAGCTGTGTAGTGTGACCCTGTACCAAATAAGTCAACGAATATTCTTTTTAAAAAAACGAATAAAGCAATTACTATGTTTGAAAACATACAAATTAAAAATTTTATCATTCCAAAAACCAAAATATAAACAATTAGAATACAAAAAGATATTTTCAACATGTTTAGTTAACAAATGAATCATATGCATGCCATATAAAGAAACAGTACAAATAAGTAAAAGAGCATTTAAAATGAGCATACCTGTAAATAGGCAAGTTGAAAATAGTAAATGAAAATGGTACTAGGTATAAGAAAACTCATAATCAATTGGAAAAATCTAGAAATTTATTACATTCTAGTTAGTAATAGATAAATACATATTAAAACCACAAAGAAGTTACAATACCTACTCACTACATGGGCTAAAATTAGACACTCTTGACAATTTCTAGCATTGATATAAGGAGAAGAAATGAAAATCTTCATTAAAGAAAAATAACAAGTGCTATCAAAGATGAGAAGAAAAGAGAACACTTGCACATTACTGGAGAAAATGTAAATTAGTATAGACATTATGGAAAATAATATGAATATTCTGCAAAAAATTAAAGGAGAACTACCACATGATCCTGCAATCTCACTCTTGTGTCCACATACAAAGAAAGGGAAATCAGTCTGCCAAAGAGAAATCTGCATTCCAATGTTTCCAGCAGCACTAGCCACAGCAGCAAAGAAATGAAAACGACTTAAGTAATCATTCACGGGTCAATGAATAAAGAAGATGTGGTGTATCCACCTAAGGAAATACTATATTGCCATAAAAAGACAGACATTCTGTCACTTGCAGTCACAGAGACAGAGCTAGAGTTAAATATGTTAAGTGAAATAAACCAAGCACAAGAAGTCAAGTACCTCTTCTATGTAGAATCTAAAAAGTAGACTTCATAAGATGATCATATCACAGTAATAATCATAGGCTGAGGACAGCAAGACAAAGGGCAAAAAGGAAAGCGTGATCAACAAGCACTATTTTGACAACAGTGCATACTAAAGCTCTATTACACAGTAGATGACTACAGATAAAAATAAAATACAGTACATTTCTAAAAGTTAGAAGAGATTTCTAATGTTTCACCGTCAAGAAATGATAAATATTTGAGGAGATAGATATGTTTACTTGGACTTAAACATTACACAATATATAATTATAATGAAATAACATCTGGTGGGACTGGGGAGATAGCTCAGTAGAATAAGTGCTTGCCTGGCAAACACAAGGGCCTGAGTTCAAACCCTGGTTGTGCAAAAAGAAAAAAGAAAAGAAAAGTGGAAAAAAAGAAAAGAAAAGAAATAATACATGACACTCCATATTTACATACCATTTTTGTGTGTTAGGTGTCTGTCAGTAAAAAATAAATAAATAAATCTAAATTAATTTTTAAAATAAAAATCCTCATAAACTGTTGTAAATCAATTTAACCTCTTCAGAAAAGTTTTACCATCTGTAGTAAAATTGAAAATGTCTATTCTTTATGGAAAAGCTACCCTGCTCTAGGTTATGTGCATATGTGCACATGGAGATATTTATGTTATTCCTAACAACAATATTTGTAATAGCCCACAATAACCACAGTTTACAGAATGAATATGTTGAGTACTAAACAGGATAAATAGAAAGATATCCACAAAACATCATAATGATATATCAAAGTGTAGCACCATTTAATACCAAAATCACAGAATAGTGGATTCATGCTTTATACATTCATAGTAATCCATACAGTTCTAAGAGGGAACCACAAGGTATGTTATACATTTGAAGCAATAGTGATATGTTAATATTAGTTCATTAATTTTAAGAACTATTCTTCACTTGCACTGGGTATTAACAGTAAGAGAGTGGTGTGGTCTAGAGAAAGAATGTCCCCCAAAGACCTCACGTATTCATATTGGAACTGAGCACAGGCAGTTGGATCATGGGAGCACTGTACTTGCCAGAGGAACCATCCACCTGTGAGGTCATTGGCTAAGCATGCTGGGTGCAGGCAGGTCTCTGGGAGCATGGCCTCAGAGGGTGTATCTCCCACCTGGGCTCCTCCCTTTTATTTCTGCTTCTTAGCCACCACAATGAGAGCAGCTTTCCTGTTAGGCCCTTCTGCAATTCCTTCCTCCCTTGGCACCAATTATGGTTTGAAACTTTTAAAGTGCTAGATAGACCAAAATAGCTCCCCTCTTTGAAGCCATGCATATCAGATATTGTGTCCTAGTGACGAAAAAGTAACTAAAGCAGATTTTGGTAACAGAGAACTGAAGTCATTGTTGTGACCACTTCGGCTATATGGTTTGGAAGCCTTTGGAACTGGCTCACACGAGAGGTTTGGCAAGGTATGAAGATGTCAGCTAGAGAAGACCTACAATGCTGTAAAATGAGATTAATGGATGATTATATTTTAGGCTTCAAAGAGCAGGTTGTAGAAAGAAATGCAGATGATAAAAATGTAGGCTCAGGAGATTTCAATTTAGAACAAGAACTCCATTGTCACTTGCTCTCAAAATCAACTGAGCTATGCTCTGGCTGAAGAATTTATGTACATTGTGTTCATGTCCTGAGACTTTGCAAAAAACTAAGATTTCCTGAGTTCAATCCCCAGTACCTCGCTCCCCACAAAAGTGGTGGCCTAATTAAACTGACAGAGGATACTTTGAGGCAGCCCACCATGCAGACTGGGACATGAGCATTACTGGCAGCTTTTAACCAGGTTTATACTGAAAATCAGGAGCAAAATGCTCATTTTACAATATTCAGTTTCTCCAAAAAGCACCCATACAGCTGGACCCTATAAAATTTGGCTGAGAAGACCTGGTCACTGAAAAGATTAGCATTAAAAAGGAGCCCAGTACTTTACAGCAGGACAATAAAAAAGATGCCATGGGAGCATCTGAGGAACTAGCAAGACGGCACTCTTCACAGGCTCAGAGGTGCATGAAACAGGAATATGTAGCACCCACTGAGGAAAGCCAAGCATAGTGTGTGTAAAGTGATTCTAAGAGAGAAATCACCCAGCCTGCAACTCTCAGTGCCGGAAGGGTAAGACCGTCCAAGCTGTTTGGCATCCACATTTTGCCATGGGCTAAGGAGCTACAGCATCTGATGTTTTTCCTGCTGCCATTTAGCTCTACTTTGGTCCCATTACTACTATCTTCCTATTGCTTCCCCTTGGAATGAAAATATTTATCTTGTTCCACTGCATGTTGAGAATATCTAGCTTTCTTTTTAATTTTTACAAAGACCTACAGTGAAGAGTTACCTTTGAATGTCAAAGGAGGCTTTGGGATGGACTTTCCTGCACTTATGGCAACTTAGAGATAGACTAAATGCATTTTACATAAACAGAGGTGGTCTTTTGGGATCCAAAGCAGAATGTTATAGTTTAGATGAAGAACATGCTCCAAGGCCTCATCTGCTCATAGGCAGAGCTTTTGCAAGGTGATTGAATCACAGGAGTTGGGGACATAGCTAACTTGCTGTCAGGTTGTGTCTCATCAGAATAGGTAGGTTACTGGAGCTGGGATCTAGGACAGTATATCTGCTTCTGTCTCTTCCCTTTTCTTTCTGCTTCCTGGCCACCACAACATGAGCAGCTTCCTCTATCCAGGACCTCCTAACATGACACTTCTGTGGTTAACCCTTCTGAGCATGGATTGAAACTTTGGAAACGTGAGCCAAAATAAACATTTCCTCCATTGCAGATATAGGGAGTATTGAGTCCCTGCAATGAGAAACAGATGGAAACAGTGAAGGTCTTTGCATGGATGGAGAGTATGTGGAAAGCCTCTGTGTGTCACCATTTGGCTATGAATCCAAGAATTCTAAAAGTGAATATTAATAGGAATATTAATAGTGAATATTGATAGTGAATATTAATAGGCACATGCCTGTAATTCCAGCACTCAGGAGGCTGAGGCAGGAGGATCATTGCAAACTTGAAACTACTCTGGGCTACAAAGTGAGATCAAGGCCAGCCTGAACTACATAGTGAGATCCTGTCTAAAAAAGACAAAAACAATGAGTCTTAAAAATCAGTGAGAGGAAAATAAATAACTCACAAGGTATTTACACAGACATGTGACTTCTCAAATGCAACAGTGAAAAGCAGACACATTTAAATAACATCTTCAAAGGGTTTAGAAAATAATTGTCAGTCTAGAGTTGTCTAACTTTCAAGAATGAGAGTGGCTTGTTATACCTGACTTGTATCGAATGTAAAGAACATTTGGAGAACTCCAACAGCTCAACAAAGACAGTTAATCTAACTTAAAAGTTTAGCTAAGTACCTGAATTGACATTTCTTCTAAATAGATATGCAGATGGCCAATAAGCACATGAAAAGTTATTCACCATATTAGTCAGATTTATAGGGTAAATGCAAATCAAATTGGTCCCATCACACTGGCTAGGATAACTATCACAATAAAAATAACGGGTTCATAAGAATATGGAGAAATCGGAGCCCTCATGCATTGCTAGCAGAAATGTAAAATATTAAAGCCACAACATGTCCACAAATATCAGTGTTTCTCATCTTACATACAATAAAATCCAAATTCTACACAACTGTGACTGGAGGTTACCTCTTTGCCTTCATCTTGTAATACTAACTACTCCAGCTACAGCATTCTCTTTGCATTTCCTTCTAAGCTGAGCCATGGTACCTTATGTGCCACCTCAAGGCCTAGTACCTCCTGGTGAGTGATTAAATATAAATTGGTTCTTGATAACGAAATGATAAAAATTGTTCCATAATCCAGTGCTTATGATTTATCCCATTCTACACATCCATAACCCAATAAAAGAAAACCCTTTAACGCCTTGATATGAAAGAGTCAGTGTCTTCTTTTTGAAGAATTATACAATTGCTAAAAAGAATATTACCTTTCTATGGCAATTAGACAATCAGCAGAATTTCTCTTAAGCATACATACATCATCCTTTCCTCACCAACCTCAACTCCCAGCTCATTCACAAAACCCTGTCATGAAGAAACGTGTCTTCTTTATTAAATACTCTCCTTCATGAAATGTGAAGGAGGTTGAAAAATGTATGTTTAATGAGATCTGAATGATTACTTGAACTTGGGGGAATAACTTCTTTATCACAATCATCTCTTCCTGTTCTTTTAAGAGGAACTATGATCTTGGCTATTATCCGAACACTTTACAGGAAGAACAAGGAAACTGAAGACAGAGGATCATGATTTAAGTCATAATCTGGTCTCTCAATTAGAAGGATTTTTAAAAGCAGTATAATCATCCATCTCAGCCCATCTGTAAAATGGTTTCATGAGTGAACTTTCTTCCTAGAAAATAACATAAAAGATGCTTTTAGCTCAGCATAGCTTGTAACATATACAGAAAGTGAAAACAAAGTCAGAACCTTGGCATGGTAGTTCATGCCTGTAAGTCCAGCACTTTTGGAAGATGAGGCACAAGGATTAGAAGTTTAAACTGAACCTGAGTAACTTAGTGAGATCCTGACTCAAAATAAAAATAAATAACAAATTAAAAATCTGGAAGTGCAGATCATTGTGAAAGTCCTGGGTTCAACCCTGGTATCACCAATTCCACCAAAAAATCAGGAAAAAAAAAAAATAAGAATGGGAGTACAGAACAAAGGCAGCTTTGAAATTTCCTTGCATGTGGTGGCTGGAATTTATTCCCAGCCTAGGAATAAAAATTACTTCTCTCAAGTCTGATATCCCAGAACCTCTTAGTCAGCTGCACCTCGATGGCCTTGACTCCACATGGCTACTCACAAGGACTGTGGAAGCTGATCAGCAAAGATCCTAATCCCTGCTTGCTGGGCCTAGGAGCTCAGGGAGAAGAGCTGTCTTGGAGTTCCAGGCCTCCTTGAAGCAGTGCCAGTGAGAGATTCTAGAACAGAGAGAATAACATTATGAAGAAAGGGAGATACATACTCTAGTGTGCACATTTACTTGTCTCTTACAGCCCCTCAGTGAATTTGTCATCCAAGTCTTTTTTTCTTTTTGGGAGACACTTTGACCTTTTGGCAGTCTTTGTGGTTATCACTAAGTAACAGGTAAAGAACACTGGGTTTAAATTTCCCTTGGTACCTGTATCACAGATGTGAAAAGTGTGTCTGCTTTTATGTGGAGCTAAGGAGAGTGGCTTAACACGCAGGACCATAATAGGCAAATCTGGAAAGCAGTGATGTGATAAGCAGTGATGATGATGATGATGATGATGATGATGATGATGATGATGATGATGATGATGATGATAGCAATACTATTTATGCAAGCTTAGTATGCACTTTGATAAATTCTTGTTAGGAACTATTTAAATTTGATCTTCATAATAAAGCAGGACCAGCCAGTTAGCTCAGCAAACTAAAGGACCTGCTTAGGCAGAGCACAGTGGGGTTCAATTCCCGGAGGGCTGTGCCAGCCTTGCCCCCAGGGTGCACTGAGCTGGCGATTGAGACTGGGCATGGTGGTGCGCGCCTGGAATCCCAGCTCTTGAGAGACTAAAAACAGGAGGACAACCATAGTGTCCAATCTACACAGTGGGACCCTGTGGATCCTGTACTAAAATACAAGAAAAACAAAACTCAGATACTTATTGTTACATGTATTATTATTTTTATTTTGCATATGAGCAAATAGAGACATAGAGAAGTTAATTATTTTTCTACCGCTTTAAGAAGGATATAAGGCCATCTTGCTCCATCTTTTTAAAAAATGACTCTTTCATAAAGTTTTTCCAAATTCTTACACTAAATAAATTCTTTAATTGAAAAGCCTATTCACTGTAGGCATTATCTAGAAAGTATAATGTATTATCATCCATTAAAATCTTAATATGAATTATTTTATCAGATTATCTAGCAAAGAGCAGAGCCTTCATTAAGAGGAAGATAAAGCATTTAAACTCTAGGAAAATGAAAAATTCAAGACATTTCTGAAAAATGTCTGCTCTTTAGGGCCAAGGATAACTTTCATCTTAGCATTTCCAAACTTTAACATAATGTAGATGTCAAGAAGGTACTCAAAATTTTTACAGGATAGACAGATGGGTAGGTGGATGGATGGGTGGATAGATGGATGGGTGGATAGATGGATGATAGATGGAAGGATTATTCACTTTAAAGACAATGAACTTCCATGAGCACTTAGTGGGCAAAAGGAGAGGGCAACATAGCAATGAAGGTCATTTCAAATTATGGAGAAAATTGGTTGCCTACAGAAGAACAAGTGGGAAAAGGGATAGGTAGAATAAAAGCTCATTTTTTAACTTTACTTTTGTGCCTTTCAGAGCTGTGTCTTCAGGCATGACTTGCCTATTCCAAACACTAATTTGTTTCAAGTAGCCAGTGTGCTCTCTCTCTCTCTCAGTGGCCTGCTATTGCTCTGCAGAGTGTAATTCTTCTACACTCAATAAGTCTAAAATCTCACTACATTTTGTACATGTCTTGTCCAATTCTTTGTTCAGAACAATAACCTGCAAGGAATTTCTGGAAGGGCAGCACAGCATCCCAGGACCCGGTGATAAACCCAGCTTTCTGCTTCTGGGACTCAATACATATCCAAGTGGCCCCTGTTCTTCTGGCCATGATATGTCTGCTTGTTCTCGTCACACATCTGCTGTCAAGCACAGTAGGCTTTCAACATTGTTCTGCTAAATGAAGGATAAAAACCACTTTGTTGAGATTGCGGAAAATTCATCTTGGATGAAAAACCAACTGATCTTTTTGCAAGACTTCCTGGAAAGACT
Source organism: Octodon degus (assembly GCF_000260255.1). NCBI lineage: Eukaryota > Metazoa > Chordata > Mammalia > Rodentia > Octodontidae > Octodon > Octodon degus. The sequence goes on from NW_004524616.1 coordinate 688,898, forward strand.
TGGAGAAAGAGACTGCCAGCAAAAGGCTGCCACACAAAGGAAGAGGAAAGCCATAGTGCTGAGACTTCAAAGGGACCAGGGATGCACCCACACCACTGTTTGTATCCTCTCTGTACACATACACAGTCCAAGAGAGTACATCAGCATTATGGGAGTCAATCCTAAGAACTGCTAAGAGTGGAGAGATCCACGCTTCCTCCCTACACTATGAGAACCAAGGCTCTGCAGCTCATGTCCACTCTGGGCCCTGCTGTGTCTGAGCTTGGGTGAAGACTGGCTCCAGGAGCTTCTCTGGTCTGACCTGACGGAAGCCTCTCATAAAGACCATTGTGAACAGTGCGTCCTGGCTACAGAGCTCATGGATTCCAGAAGTCAGGAATCTATTTTCTCTGTCACTAGTCTACATTGT
>NW_004524616.1:690586-696403 GCF_000260255.1 Octodon degus
AATATACAAGGCCTTCTGAAAGAAACAGATGGCCAAAACTTCCTTCTAGGGAAGAATGTATGCAACTAGCTGGTGTTCAATTGGTTGCCTCCTTTAAAGTTTTGGGTAAAACTGCAAAAAGGATCATCACTAACTTTAGGCCATTATATACATAAAACACACATAATTTTACAAGCATTATCTCATTATTACTGTGATTACTGAAATTCTAAAGACCAATGAATTTTTCAAAGAGAAAATACAAAATATGAGGTTTACCTACTTCCATTATCCCATTTCTGTCTGCCACAGATTATCATACAGTTTGGACCAATTCACTCAACTTCTCAGGCTCAATTTTTCTTATATGTTAAAAACAGAAAAATCTCCATTTTGGAATTTTACAGGGTCATGGCAATGAATAGAAATAACTGTGAATGTACATTGTAAATAAAGCTCTGTATGCAAATATAAAGGCATGATTCTTGCCTTCCTAGTATTGACCCAGCCTTGATCTACAGAGTTGTTCCACAAGATTTCAACCCAATGTTCTCTCCCTTGTGCTTCTGTCTATGGAATATTACCCAGCAATAAAATGTCTTCCAAAGAATTAAAGCACATAACAGACCTTACCAGCTGGCAAGCTGTTGCTTCAGATTATTACTCAGGTGTCCTGGAATAACTCAAGAAGCTGTGTGGCTGTGTGCCTGCCTTGCTCCCTGCACTGTACGTCCACCATGGTCTTTCTCCTAGTTATGCACCATGTGCTTGTGGATGGGCCTTGTGGCCTATCTGATGCTCAACTTCATAATTACAAAACAGGGCTAGCATGCTCCCCTTCCTTATCTACAGGCTTGTAGTGTAGGAATCCATAATACAGCATGCCAAGTCATCTCAACCACACTAAAAATTAAAAGCTTTATCATTGCCTATAATATTCCTCCTTATGGAAATGTAAGCACTTCTAGGGCAGAGAGTTCTAGCTGTTTTATATTATGTACTCCAGCACTTAGAATAATGTCCAGCACATAGTTGGCTTTCAATAGACATTTGTTAAAAAGTAATTAATAAATATAAGAGCTACACATTGTCATCACTACTATTCTTCTGAACATTCATATAAAACATAAAGTCTGACATTTAAAACCTCAATTTTGTGGATATCCTCATTAATGTAGTTTTTATCCTTCAATTTGCATTACACATTTGGGAGCAGTTTTCCTCTTAAACACACAAAAGAAGCAGACATTTAAACAGGTGTCCCTATCTTTGATCAGTTATTTCTAGATATTCTCTGAACTAATTAACTACTTTTGCTGTTTTAAAAAAAAACCCTCTAATCCAATAATAAGATAAATGTTAACTTTTTAAAAATTAGATGCTGCTAAGGCAGGAACTGAAAAGCAGGATTTTTGAAAACTTTCTAAATTCCCCCTTTTTTATTGGCCTCAGGTCATTCTGAATAGCTACTCTGTCTCATCCTTGGATAGATAGAGGACCCACATACCTGCCCTTTCTCTAAGGATAAATTTTGAACACTTAGACCTAATTGCCATTAACACTCTTCCTGTGTCAAAACTAGTTTATATCTATACAAATAAGTAAGCCTAAGCTAGGCTCCTGTAGTGTATAGCTAAAATCCTAGCTATTAGACAGGTTCAGACAGAGGACTGCAAGTTAAAAACCAGCCTCAGTAACTTAGTAAGAGCTCATTTCAAAAAAGAATGACAAAACCAAATAAGCAAAAACAAACTTAAAATTATGTATACCTTATCATCCCCACTAAATATAATATTAAAACATTATAAACATCTATCTGCCCAAAAATAAGAAGTTGATAATTTTTAAAACTATTTTAAAAGGTTAATATTAGGGGAAAAATCACATCTAAAAGGTTATTTGTCCTCAATAGTCACAATTCTTCACACATGCATTAAACTTATAAGCCACAAACATTGTGTCACTTGAGACACTACCTACACAAGAATACATAAAGCAGAATACACTTATGTTAGGAAGCTTGCTCCGTAAGTTGAAGGGCCCTGCCTGTGCCCAATCCTGGTTGGTAACTGTGGTACTCAAAATTCTGAGACAGGCCCAGCCCTGAGAGGCACATGCTACACAATCATGTTCCCTTGCATGTGAACGGGACACGTGACTGTGACAAGATATCACCCTGATTATGGAACAGGATATGGAAGAAGGGATGGAATGAAGATTCCTAATCAGTTAGCTCTGAATTCATCAAAAAGGGGATTATCATGAGTGAGCTTGACCTAATCAAATGAATCCTTGAAAGTAGTTTGAAAACTTCAGAGAGACCGAGAAATGCTGGCTATAATCGGGGACATTTCCCTGGTGTGAGTGGAGCATGCGACAAGGTGTGGCAGCTACCCTCTAGAGATCACCCTTGGCTTGGAAACTATCAAGAAAGAAGTTACCTTGGTCCAACAGATGCAAGAAAATGAAATCTGCCCACATAAATGAGGGAGTCTACAAGTGAATGTTTCCTGACTTTAACCTTCACGTGAGGACACAGCTGTCTAAGACTTATGTCAGCCTTATAAGACCCTGAGCTGAAGATCTGATAACCCACACCCCTACTTCTGACCCACAGACACCTTCACATAATTAAGTCATGCTATTTCAAGCAATCAGGTGTATGGTAACTTTGTACTCAGAAATAAAAATTGTCATACAATGATAAAACATAGCCTATGACCAAGTTACTTACCACCTAGTGACTGACTCAAATTCAATACATTGCATGCCCTATTTCAGTTCTCCAGTTCTAACATGTCAGTCAGTCTTAGCATATGTAAAAGCAATAATGCACATTTTTCCCTTCCCTGTCTCTTCAGCCACAGGGGGAAAAAAACACCAAACAAAAGTATGGTTCTCTCTTTTTTGCTAGCCTGGAAACTCACTGGTTGTACCCAATTTTGTGCTTTGGCATCAAAATCATTTCTGGCAGAAAGCACTAAATAAATATTGTTGAATAAACCAAGAAAGGGATAGCTGAATACACTCTTTTTTAACTAAAGTATTTTTGCAAAATTTATATTTGCACAAAAAGAGAGGATAAGCTATATGCCTGTAAGGCCAAGAAAAGCTACTTCTTTCCTTTCAACTGAATCTCCAGGACTGCTCCAAATGACAAGCTCTGAGTCAGAAAGTTTTGCATCACATACCCCAATACATGCTGTTTACCACTGTGATTTCCTAGAGGAAAAAGAAAAGTTTGCAAGCGCATCCAGTTGCTGGCAAATCAGCCGCCCTACTTACATCCCTCTGTAGCAGCTGCTGCTGGCTTTAGGTCTCATTAGAGTAAAAGGGCACTGCTTCTCATTTGTCACCTCTATAGGCAAATGGGGGAATTGAAGAAAACAATTCCATCACACATGGGGTAATTTTTTCAAGACAGTAATACCCTGTAAACATTGCCATAGGATGCAAAGGCCACATCTCCAGACTCTTCATAGTAGAAGATAGGACCCTTCCCTTATCCCACTGGGAGGACACGGGTCCATAGGATCTCCTCCCAACCATCACTGAAACCATTGCCTGGCCTGATAGTGCTCCAACCTTCATTAGCCAGGCTCACTGTGCACATAGGCAGGATGAAGAGGTGACCCAGGTTGCCCTTCCTTTCCCAACGTGACAGCACATTTGAGGGAAAGATAGACACAGACCCGTTTTCCAAGATGACCACAGTTGCCTCAACATTGATCTTCCTGCCTCAGTGTGCATATTTTCATGTACTGAGAGTTATCTTTCTAAAATTCAAATGTAATTTGATCCTGTACACACTCTGCCTTTCTACATCCCATGCAAATACTGCCTCCAATTCTAAGTTGTTAATAAAACCTAGACAGGTTAGAATGAGTTACAAGACTCTATTAGTATGCTCTCCTTAAACCCTCTGATCTGGACACTCTGCTGTCCACCAATATTCAAGTTTCTTGCAAGTCTAGAGACCTTCCTGATTGGCTTCATCCATAAGCTAGAAAAACACTATTTTTCTGCTGAAAATATTCTCCCTCCACCTTTTACCTTATTTTAACCTGGAACCATTCCCACAGATCTCAGTTTAGAGTCATTTCCCTAAAAGCTCTCTCCGACTCACCCAGGGTGGGCCAGGTCACTATGCAAGATGCCTTCCTCCTCAGCTATTAAGGTACTCTACACACTAATGGAATTGCTTATGTATGGGTCTCTCTCCTTTGCTAACCTGGAAACTCACTGCCTATATCCAGTTCAGAGCTTTAGCATCAAAGTGGTTTCTGTCAGAAAGTACTAAATGAATATTGTTGAATAAAACAAGAAAGGGATAAGTGAATGGAGTCTTTCTCTAATAAGTATCTTTGCAAAAATTACATTTGCATAGGCAAAACCTTCCAGAATGAAGCATTAACTCATGTTCATCCTCTTATATAACACCCACAGCACTCTGTAACATCCAGTCAAACTGAAGCATTTGTTATTTCTTTTTGTGCTCCAAAGACTTTCTACCTTTGAGCCTTGTTCACACTGTTCCCTCACCAAAGATGCCCATGAACCAGAGCCCTACTTTCAAGATATTTCATGTATAAAAACTTGCTTGATTCCCTGGTACAGAATTCACCGGTTCCCTCCTGTCCTTACAGCATGCCGTGTGTGCCTTCTATTTAGCACTTTGGAGATCTGGTCTTGAATTGTTTGTGTGTCTGTCTCTTCAAATAAAGAATAAATTCCCTAAAGACAACAACAATGTTTTAGTCATGCCACAATCTGAAATGGTTCTCAATAAATATTTATAGTATTACACAATGTAAGGTTCACTTCATGCAGGGATAACTGCATGATTTTAGAACTATAAGCACAATAGCAATACTCATACTAATTTGAAATAATGATAATATAATTATATAATAACTTCTAGGCACAAAAATACATCAAGTTGTGTCTTAACACCTTATATGCATTGCATGTGACATTCAAAATTGCATGGTGGATATTGGCATCTACATGTACAGATGAAGAAACTGAGAATTAATTTACAGAAGATGATGATACTAGTCAACTTTCTCTTGGTGAAACAAAATACCAATACCTACAACTTAAAGGAAGAAAAGTATTTGACTCATAGATTCAGAGAGTATATTCCACAGTTACCTGGCTCCAAGGAAGAAATACTATGGTGGAAGGGTGGAGGGGAGGGAAAACCTCTCCACTCATGGCATCTGATATGCAGAGAGTAGGGAAGGAGCCTCAGAGGAGAGGACCGGGGCCCAGATATAGTCTTAAGGGCAACATCCCCATGATCAACTTCCTCCAACCAGCACCCACTTCCTAATAACACAAACAGGTATGAACTCATCAATGTGCTACCTCATTGATTAGGTTAATGACATCGAATACAATGTCCCCACCAGCAGTCTCTTTATCCAGTCAAGTTAACAGTCAAAACTAACCTGAACATAAAGATTACATGGTAACCAAATGGAAGACTTAAGGTTTGACTTAAGCTTTTCTGGCCCAAGTCTCCAACCTGTTGCATTAATAAATACTCTGTCTTTGGTCTCTAGCTTGCAATATATAGACCCTTGTGCTTACCAGGGAAGCACTTATTCTACTGAACCATCTCCCCATCCCCTGTAGAATAATTTTAAATGTTTGCATCATTTCAATAGCTTAAGTCTCCAAAGTGAAGCCAAGCTTTCTTTCCCACATGTCCTTTTTTTTTTTTTGACTCTTCTGTGACTCTGTATTGCTTATGACTTGCAAATATGAATGAGCATTTCTCAGATGCTTTGCTTTCCTTTCCAAGCTTCACTGTGGAGATGGGATACCACATCT
>NW_004524616.1:718853-729837 GCF_000260255.1 Octodon degus
CCACACAACAAGTCACATCGCCAATGTGTGACAGACAATCTCGTTAACATCAATGAGTGCCTCCTTTATACTAGGCATGTGCGAGGCAGGAAGGCTACAAGACTGAACATGACAAGCACTCACCAAGAGGACAAGCTGAGTAGGAAAGAAAGCAATCAGGAGCACGTGCTCTAAACAAGCTCCTCTTGCTATAAGATGGTGATGCGATGATCGTAGGGACTACAAATACAATGCTAAGGGAGAAGAGTATGGTTTGAGTCAATGACCCCTTTTTGGAAAAGCAATCTTGAATATTCTGTCCCTGACGCAGAGTCGGTGTCTAAGGAGTGCAGAGTTTGTGCCTGATGCCTGCATCAGCGCTTGAGTGCTCACTGTGCTCTCAGCTAGAGTATCCTTGATGAGAAAGCAAAACCATGAATCTGGCAGGCGAGGTGGTCAAAAGGTGGCTCTATACTGACAAATGTCCAGGCCAGCTCAGACACAGCCTTCAGTCCTCCCAAACGGGCCCGGCTCAGGACTTCATAGAGGGTACATTTTCATGAGAGTGGAATAGAATGTGTAAATGAGTTCATAAGCAAGACAGTTACAGATTAAGTGCTAATAAGGAAATAAAACGATGATAGGTGAATTTAGATAGTAGGTGCCAAAAGAGCCTTTATTAAAGGGTGGCATCTGAGCTGCAACTGTACGATGACAAGTTGGAGCAGAGGGGTCAGTAACTGAGGCAGAAAGAGTCCGCCATGCTGAGGGATCACGCCTGCATCAGAGGAACAATAAGGATTCACTTCAAGGTAAAAGATTAAGTGGGGGAGGACCAGGTCCCCAGGGAAGCGGCAAAGTCATGAAATGGACTGAGAGATCAGCAGACCAGGACTCATCCCACTTGCCAGATCGCTGTTGGAATTACTTTTCTTCACTGCTGGTGGAGGTTTAAGCCCCTGTGTGGCTTGCTGCAACACAAAGAGGCAAGGCAGACAAGCACCACAGAGGAAAAACAGTTCATGGTGAGCAGAGGGTAGCAAAGCAAGCAAGGAACCTTAGCAGACTTTTTCCTGCCTTTTTTTTTTTTTTTTTTTTTTTGTGGAACTGGGGATTGAACTCAGGCCTTGCGCTTGCCAGGGAAGCGCTTATTCCACTGAGCCATCTCCCCAGCCCTTTCCTGCCTTTTTATAGTCTATCTGGGCTACCAGGATTAGGGGAGTGCCAATCTAATAATTGGATCGATTTAGTAATCACCAACCCTTAATCTTAGCACCCTTAATCCTAGCATTTCTTCATAAATCAATTGTACACTCTAGGTTCAGCCACCTCTGAAAGACCCCATTTATGACTGCACGAGGCTTTGGGGAGGCATCTAGACACAAGCTATAACACTGGAAATTATATGTTATCATTCCCAAAGTCCAAGACTTCTCACCAATAACCCAAATACAAAGCCTAGACTGCAGTAAGCTCTACTATCGCTGTGATTCCATCTGGGAGGTTGTAGCTGGTTCCTTTCAGCTTCTGATTACAACTTAAACCTCTTAGGGCCAGCCAGATAGCTCAGCAAACTAAAGCACCTGCATAAGCAAAGCACAGGGGCCAGGATTCGATCCCAGCACCACATGACATGCCAGTTCCTGGGGTGCACTGAGATGGCAACTGAGACTGGGCGTGGTGGTGCATTCCTGTAATCCAGTACTTGGGAGGCTGAAAACAGGAAAATCACTACAAATCTGATCTGTGTAGTGAGACCCTGTAGATGCTGTACTAAATACATTTTAAAAATTGAAACTTTTTTGTCCTTCTTTACCCCTTCATATGTTATATGTACATTTTTCTAGCCATGTGAATCTGTAATTCTGTTTTAAGGGAGAACCACATGATCTAACATGATGTTTTACACATAATAGGCATTCAACAAATGTTCGGTAGCTTAATTAGTAAATCCACATTTGGACCTAGGTTCTGGAAAGTTTGGATATTCAAAACTGTAGACTGGTGAAAATCAAGAGAAAAGTGATTTCCCTGGCCTACACCTGGGGTGGAGAAGGCACGGTGGAAAAAGGAGCCATTGCCGTGCCTTCCTGTCTTCCTCTTTAAACCACTTCTAAAGATATATGGACTTCAGAGCCTGCCCTGTGGTCATCAGCCTAATGCAAATGCACTACTGATTTTTCTATATAAATCAGTTCAAATAAAAAGATGTTTTTTAAATTATATTTCCCTGCAGTAGCAGAAAGAAAAAATGACATTTGCCATATTTTTTTTTTGGAAACCACTAAGCTGACGTTATTGGGAGTCTACAAGGAGCTCGATCAACTGTGTGCACCAAGAGAGCAGCAGAGGGACATTTGTTAATTGGAAGCTTAATGACAAACTTTTAAGAATATCTAATTTAGTGTCTCTGTCAGGAGCAGAGCTCATTCCTCAAGCAATAATAAATAAAAAGACTTCTGACTTTAGAATATCCAGTTACTACACTGCTGGAAGGAAAATATCTTTCTTTTGTTTCAAGTCAAAGTATCTAATGATTTATCATTGTGATAGAGCACAATGATAAGCATTGTGATACACCACGATGTTTGGATAATACTTCATGCTATTCTTTATGTTTGAATTAAAACACACACACACACACACACACACACACACACACCTCATTTCACCTTTACCACATATTTCTAACATTCAAAGAATGGCAGTCATAGTTTGAAAGGACAGAGTAGTTTCCTGGAAAAGATGATGTGTAATACAACTCCTAAAAGCTGAGATCTGGAGGAAAAAGTAAAGGAGACCTTAGAGTAATATAGTGCAGCTTCATTTAACATTGCAACTGAATTCTTACTAGCTTTTATTTTTTCACTTTGTATTAGATCTTAGAATGAATAAGGCAGAAGGAGGGCACTTAATGCCTAAAACAGAGCTGCAACTGCAAAATTAGAATAACTCTTGCCATAATAGTACCTGCTGCATATCAAGCCCCTGCGTCAGATGCAGCAAGGAGCACTTTACATGTGTCATTTTCTTCTGTGCTCTCAAAACCACAATGGGATTACTCTGCTTTGAAGATAATGTAACTCAAGTTCATTGATGCCAAGACTCGTGTCTAAATCTTCACAGTTAAGAATAACCACCACCAAGAATAACACAAAATGCTCTGGAGAAAAATACAATGCTTAAGAATGTGGGCTACTGAGTCAAATAAAGAAACATGCATCATCAAACTTTCTGTGTACTTTTTTTTAATTATAAAGTTGTTGAATTCCATCATCTCCAAAAGTCCTTTGGCTCAGGACTCTAAAATCTTCATGGTCTCACCCAACTTGGTACTTATTCCTTATTCTAATTAATTCTCATGGTTTTATTCCTTATTCTAATTAATTCTCCTGAAATAGTTCTCAGTCTCTCTCCTTAATTTTTTAGACAACACAAACCCCAAAGTGAATCTAAGAAGGAAGCTATCATTATATCCCATTACTGGTGAGGAAGCCTAGGAAAGAAAAATGTGCTAACCCAATGGGCTCAACACTAACAGCAGTGCTTTCTAAGCCACCAAAAGGACTCATGAAATAAAGAATTCATGGATGCCAGAGCCAACATCAGGCTGGATGGTGCCAATGGGCTTCTACATAATTTACTGTTATGCTGTCAACTATGAAATATCTTTGGGCAACTGCCTACATTTCTTCTGAACAACTTGAATCTAAAGAAGGCTTACAAACAAGAGAAGAAGAAACCATGTCAAAACCACAATATACATCTCAAGGGCTTAAATAACATTTTCTCAAAGATATAAAAGTGGGGAAGAAGCAATTTTTCTAAATTAACATTATTACCCCTTGATGTATGACTGTGTAGAGAAGAAATTGCAGTGGTCCCTTGGTTCATGGGCACTTTTCATTGAAAACAACTGGGTTGACAAACAGAAGCACTTGGCAAAATTTTGTTTTTGTTTCCAAACTCTGCACTGGGTGACAGCACAACCACAGCTGTCCTTCCCACATAGATTCAAACAAGTTCATCTTTTCTACAGTCATAGGACAAATTAAGTTTGTGAGCCAAGGTACCATTGTAAACATTGTTTTAGGGATAACTCCTTCATCTGTGGATCTGGAAATATGTATTTTCAACTATAACAAAAGTATTATAAAGTTTTTATTTTTTTAGAGAAGAAATAGGACTACCTAATTCAAGATTGCCTATTACTTGGGCAAATAAGGGTAAAACACAAGACTAACATTGATCTTTTCCCTGAAGTCATGAAACAGCTCTGGAGTGCCTTCCTTGGCCAAGTATCAAGTTGGTCTCTGGAAATAAAAAATGGTACAACACTCTTCACAACAGTGATTTCAGCAGATATTTAAGTAAAAGCATTTGCTGACTTAACTTTGCTTTTATATATGTATACAAGCCCCAGTTATTTTCACCGATTAGTAAACATACAGTCTCTTTTGGCACCAGCTTAAAGGCATAAGATGTCTTTTATTTACACCACGTCTTACTCAACTTTATCAGCATTGCATGAGCCACTTAATTCTAAATTCCAACAGATACGACTTTACCCACAGGAAGTCTTAGTCACAGCAAAAATCAGCTCACACATGATTATTGATCGATACTCGACAGCTCACTTCAGGATGCTGGCAGAGACATGCTGCCAGGAAGTACTCAGACAGAAGACAGCCCCAACACCATGCATTCAAAGCAAACCTTTATAACCAGAAGTGTTTCCTCCCCGGCCTGTCACACTGCCTGATAATCATACCACTGACATGATTCCATGACATTAAAATTTTTAAAAACCACCAAAGGCAAAGCATTGTGCTTACAAGTGCCACTGGAAGTATAGAAAATACATATTCTAAGTAGAAGGTGATCAACAAGGTAAGAACAAAAACTCCAATGACAGAGGATGGGTAAATTAGAAAATGTAATATTAGAAACATTTTTAATTTTTTTTTCTTGTGGAAAAGGGTGTCTTGCGCCAAGGGCAATAAACACTTCAAGACAGTGAAGAGAAAGGCAAAACAAGGCTAGAGGAGAGGTGAGCAGATCCTGAATGGGCACTGTGCTTATTTCATAGACTTGTCTAGGAGTGCTTTAACTGCATGTGTAGACAGAAGTCTGTCGGCAGACCATTTGCCCCTACTATAATTTGCTACCTCAGTTCCCACATAGGCCCTTGTCTAGATCAATATCTCACTGCAAATGAATCCTGACAGCTGCTGCTCTTTACCGCAGTGCTGATGAAGTTGCTAGCAAAGAGGACCCAATAAACCAACCACTCTTAGCTGCTAGCCATCTCCTCTTTAGCAACAAGTAATGGAATCACAGAGAAAAACAAGGAGATATTACATCAAAAGAAAGAAACGGGTTAAATACAACTGGCTTAGCACCTGGGGAAAAATGCCACCTAAACATTATTATGGAAGCTCATTTGAGCCTAAAGGCATTGGTTTCCTAATACATTCCCTTTCCTGGATCCTTTCCCACATCCTTAAATCCCCTGTTCAGCTCGTGGTGGATTAAGTGCAGAGAGAAAGAAAAGGTCAATTGCTCTTCAGTAAGTATCTATTTCATCTTCAAACCAGAAGTGCAGACTCTATACCTGCAATCTACAGTAACATTTAATATAATGACCTCTGATTCTCTTGGAATTACATAATCTTCAGGAGAAATAAGAGACAGAATCAGTAAATCTATAAATATGTGACACCCTAAGGGAGGGGCAATGTCTGAGCTATGGATTGTTTTCTCAAAGAGCAGAGATCTGGTTGGAGAATCAAGATCAGTGACAAATGTGTGGCATGCATACCTCTTCTCCCCTAACCTGCCCTGAAACAGAGTCACTGAAATTGATCATGGTGTCCTGTTCTACAGAATTCACATGTAACATTAGAATTCCTTCAAACCAGCACTTCTGTCGCCCCTGTCAGTCTTTCAGAGTTAGTACATGATATGAAATATATTTCCCACTTCTCACAATAAAGAGAAACAATAGCATGTTACTAGATTTTATTATGAAAAATCTGATTTTATATCATACAAAAAAGACAGTAGGGAATCATAGGGAATTTCCTAGAGGAAGAGGGATGTAAACTTACAAGTACCATTAGCAGTAATAGAAATATTAAATTATTCTAAATGTGGGCACTCAAATAGAATTTTAAAAGTAAAACAGACTAAACACATTAACCTTTCCACATGGGGCAGTATACAGGAGCTTACAGGAAAGACTGTTTTCTTTTAAGGCCTCTAAGGCAGCAACACTCTTCCTAGCTAACAGTCACTCCCCTGTGCATGGGGGCACCTGCAGGCTTGGGTACACTTTCTCCTGCTTACAGCAGAGTCAGTCACCTATAGACAGGAGCCTGGAACCCCACTGTGACCTAAACCCTTCATCCTTCATGAGTCACAGAGGCCCTTTCTGCCTTATGCATGTGCCACATTATTTTTTTACCAAATGATTTCATTAAGCTGGTTCACTTTTCACTGTATATAAATTCATTTTTAAAAACAAATGCTTTATCACTCTAGTAGAAAAAATATTATTTGCCTCCATTAATTTAAATAATAAATATCTTTAAAAAGTAGTTATGACTCCCAATATAATTTCATGTACCTCTAATAATGTCTCTATAAACCACATCAGCTTTATTGATTAGGAGTGTGTGTTTTGGAACAAAAATAGACCTGAATCCTAACACCAGATTTATGACTTGGACCTAGGAGGCCTTGGATAAAATACTAGAATCTAAATTGTTTCATCTGTAAAATGGGCAATAGAACCCAGTGTGTGATTTATTCTGAAATTAACTGGGAATATTCTCATAAGGTGCTCAGCAGAGTGCCCGTTATCCATTGGTCTTAAGGACTCTTAAGTCATTTTGTTTTATTCTAGTTGGGCACACATGCTCCTATTCAACATACTCCAAGGTATCAACAGTAGAATGGAAATCACACAGGCTAAGGAATCAGTCTGATAAAGAAATCTAGGTTTCATCGCTTGCTAGATGTGCAATCAGAGCGAGTTATTTCTTTAAACTCTCAGTTACTTTACTTATAAAATGAGGAAATTAATGTACAAGGGGAGATCAAAATTTACAGTCAATATACAAGTTTGAAATTTTTATTACAACAAAAAATAAAACATTGCCATTAATGCCCTCAAAACATCACCTTACTTGAAACACTCTTGTCCCATCTGTTACAGTTTGTATCTCGATATCCCCCAAAGCCTTATGCACTCAGCTGGGGCCTTGAGAGTTGATTGGATCCTAGAAGTGTGATACTCATCAGTGGCCAATCCATTAATGGTTTGGGAGGTGAGGTCTGATTGGAGGAGGTGGGTCCCTGGGGGCATGTCCTGGGCTTATCGCTTCCTGGTTCCTCCCTCGAGCTCTCTCTGCTTCCAGTCACCAGGACATTGACTTCTTCTGCTCCTCCATGTCACCCTGCCTGGGAGCCAGTCAACTATGGACTGAAACCTCTACTAACCATGGGCCAAAATAGACCTTTCCTCCCCACAGCTGTGGGTGTCTAGCATTGTGTCTCTGCAATGAAAAAGTGATTAAGACACCATCCTTCTTGCCACTTTCTGAAGCAATTATTAGGTGTGACCAAAAAAAAAAAAAAAAAAACTAGTAAATGCGACTGCTGAGTGCCATCCAACAGAACAGCGGGCTTGGAGATGCTGTGGTGGGTCCTTCCCACTTCATTCACTGGATCTGACATTAGTCAAGATGACCAAGAGCAGTAAATATTTTTAAACAATTCAGGACAGCAAGGTGGTCATGACAGCAAATGAAAGGCATGCAAAAGGACTTTTAGAGCTACTGTAGAAAGTTGCAAAGGGGTAGGGGATAAAAGCGAAGTGAAAAGGAGTGTTCCGAGGTGGGTTCATGACCAAGTATAATCACTACAATCAGTTACTTTAAATTAAAAAAAAAAAAGTAAATTTAAGTACACAACATACTTTTCAATCATAGCTCAAAGTGCTCCTAAGTGAAAGGAGAGAAACCTTCAGAGATTCACAAACCTTAGCACCCAGAAACTAGCTTTCTTGCCCCATGGTGTCTGGGTGCTGTTTGAAGGAGAAATTCCTCTTCTTTAACTGATGTTAATTTGACACTAATTCTAAAGAACCTATATCTGGTAGCTCCGCTCTGCTGTCCAGCGAGCAAGCCATGGGAGTTCCTGATTTTTTTAGTCTATTTCTTTGAGCCAACAAGAGACTAGATACCACTCCTTGAGAGTGTCCTTTTTCCAGCAAAAGCTCTCTCTGTAGCCTTTAACCCAGTGGGCCTCAAAGTGGTTCTGGGCAGACCTCTTTGACAGGCAGACGTAGCAGCCCTGTCTCCATTTATTCCTCTTCCTTTCAATTTAGCACTCCCTCTCCAGCAGTAACTTCAGAACGGCTTTGCTGAAGTGGACCCATGCTACTGGAAATGGTCTTGAGACCCATAACTCATTTCACTGCTGCTGCCAAGGAGCTGTCAGACCATGGGTCTTACATCCATAGGTCAGATTTATATTGTGACCTCAAGGAAATGCACACGGTCCACATTCCATTAAAGAGCCAGACACTGGTTCCCATGGAGTCCATCAACTTTGTTTTGGTTGCTGGGTCAGGGCTGTTGTTTGCATTGAGAGAAGAAAAAGTTAGTCTCTCCTAGAGCCCTAGGTTTCACTCAAAATATTATATTTTCCTGTTCAGCGAACACTCATCCATTTACCTCTACAGTTATAAGAGTTTTAGTACTACATTAGAACACAAAAGTCTGAAGCAAGAGACACCCCAAGAGAATTTCTGTCCATAATATTAACTACTGAGTGGTCTAGAAAGACAGGTGGGCTTCAACTTGAGTGGTCACGTGGACAAATGATTGTTAATGACTACCTGCAACACTGGGTTGAGAATGCTAAATTGGGAAAGAGGGTCATCTAGAAATATATGCCCTGGATACAAGATTAGGAAAATTTCATCATTGATGCCACAAATTTAATGACCTTAGATAGTGAATATGTGTCATGATTTGTGTCTAGTTGTCCCCACAAACCCTCATGCAGTCATTGGGGCAGGCTTCTAGAGTTTGTGATTAATTCAAATTCCAATGCATGGATTTATGGGTGTGAGTGCTACACCCATGGATAGCCTGGATGCAGTATTATGAAGGGAGAGAGGCTTGCTGTCTCTGACACCGCTGCCACCACCTCTGCTGCCACTGCTGCTCACTTTTTGCTTTTACTGTTCTTCTGCCCTCTGCCATGTGTCACTGTGCCTTGGGAGCAGCTGATTATGGACTGAAAACTCCAAAAATTGTGAGCTAAGTAAACCTTGCCTTCCTTAATTTTTGGTGTAAGGAGTTTTGTCCCAGCAACAAGACAAAAGTAACCAAGACAATATGTTATTGTTTTCATGAATGACTCTCAGCCTCCAAGTCAACTTCCCTGCCTATGCGCTCCATACTCCAGTCCTGCCCCCACTCAGCCAGCAGAGTCACTAATAACATGTATGTTACAATATCATTCTCTTCTGGTTCACAGTGCCCTTGCTCAGTATACTGAACATGTACAGTGCACAATTTCTTACACAGCCGACTCCAGCCCATCTCTCCAGCCACTCCTCTCATCACTTCCAACTCTATGCCCTGGTCACCTCAAGTTTCTTGCATTCCCTGAAATGTCTCTCACTTTCTCCTATGTTATCCTTTGTTCTGAAATGGTTTTCTTTATTTATTCCTTCTATGGCTTGTGTCTAGTGGTCCCCCCAAAGCCTAGTTATGGGGCGGACTTTTAGACTTTGTGATTAATTCATGATCCGTTGCTAGGATTATGGGTGTGAGTGCTACTGGGATTATGGGTATGATTGCTGCACTTGGCATGGGGCACATAGCCTGAATGGGGCATAAGGCAGACAGACTTGCTCTTTACTGCCATTGTTGCTGATCCTTCTACCATTTGCTCTTGTTTTCTGTTTTGCATCACCATGAACAGCTACCCTTGGCCACGTGCCATTCTGTCTTGGATCCAGCTGAGTATGGACTGAAACCTCCACTGACTGTGAGCTAAATGAACCTTTCCTTCCTCCATTTTTGGTATTAGACATTTGTCTCAGCAATAAGAGAAGAGTAACTGAGACAATTCCTTTTGTAAAAGTTTATTATCTTTCAAAGTTGAGCTCAAATAATAACTTCTAGTCTCTCCATCTTGCAGACCCCAACATCTAATTGGTCTGTTTGGTTCATCCACCCACCTTTGGTCCAATCCGTATGTTCAAGAAGATAGAAATTTTTGACTGTTCAGATAGAGATCAGAGACCACCCCTGCAGCAAGAGAGGTAAATCAACCCAGTTCAAACAATATGTGCTGACACTAAGATGTGTTGTGTTCATCCAAGGAAGAGCAGAACTTCTTTCCAGGAAAATGAAGAACCTACTTTAAATGGCGACAATATAACAAATGTACATACATAAAAAATGATGAATTTAAGCTTATATGTCTGTTCAGGTCACTCATCCACAGTGCCCACCAGAGCTTTCCTTTGCTCTTTGGGAGTGTGAAGGCCTCCATTCAGTCTCTTGGGAGCATGGTTATTAATTGTCTGTGTTTACTGAATAGTTTCCCACCCTGGGAAGCGATTTGTGAGTCTTGATGCTGGCCATAGGGACAAGTATTTCTCAAGACCTGCTTTACAATCAGAGAAAGAAATTCATGTGAAGCACTTGTGGTATGTAACATATTAACCTCATAATGCAATTCATTCCAAGTTTTGTGTTTATGTAGAGTACACAGATTCAGAACCAATGCAGTCATTAAAGAATGACATGTATGTGACAAACTGAAAATATTTAAAACCTCCTATAATAGTGACAAAAGATCAAGGTGATAAAGTAGATAAGAAAACAGAAGTTTTTGTTAATGGTGAAAGACAAAAGGAAGATGAGCTATCTCTAGTTAAAAAAAAAAAAGCAACACTATCTAGTAAAAAAAAAAAAAA
>NW_004524616.1:729937-737611 GCF_000260255.1 Octodon degus
TATATATATATATATATATATATGCCCATAGATGGTATCCAAAAGCTGAACAACTATTTCATGGACCTATTCTATACATATGTACATATTCTGTACATATATATGATATGTACAGTTCTAGCACCTACAGTAAAACAAATCCCTTTGAACTCACAGTAACTGAACCATGAGTATGGGTTCTTTTCAAGGAAAAAAACTGAAAGGGCAATATTAGGCAAAGCAATTATGCCTAGGGGGTGAGGTTGGGGATTTTATCACACCCTGGTAAGTGATTTTCCATTTAATCCTTAAAATTCTATATGATAAATGATAAATGCTGTTATTGTGCTTGATATAGAAGCAGAAACACTGACAGTTTTAAACATGATTGCATGGTCATGGAGCTAAGAATTAGAAGAGCTGTGATCAAATACAAATCTGTCTAGCTCATAGTAATTCATATACATTTCTTCTAATATCTAGATTATCTGCACTGACAAGAAATGCCTAAGCTCAATGTCTAAGGAGAGTGCTTAGAATTGTTCTCTTTCTGCATAAGTACTTAGAACAAAACAGAGCACCCCCAGGCACTTCAAGTTGAATAACTTCTCATCCCAAGGTCCTTCCAGTCCCAGAGCTACTTTCCCTAGCATCTGGGTGTTTGTCCCAAATCCTGACCTATTTCCAACTTGTGTAATTACATTGTTTTCCTAATTGCCTTTGGGTGTTCTGCTGGTTGAAACCATCACTAGGCCGGTCCTCAGCCACTAAACAAAGTTGCTAGGCAGCCATTAAACAGCTGCCTCCATCCACCAAAAGTGGAAGATACATATCTAAGGGGAATGAAAATATTCTTTCAGACTTTAACAACTTAAAACAACAGAAAATTGCCTGGGGAGTTCTTTTGGGGTACAAAGTTTCTAAATTTTGAAGATGTGCACTTTTAAAAGATTAACCCAGAGATCAAACCATAGCCTTAGAGAACTACTGAATTATTACATTTTTAAAAGCAAGGGTTTTTTTTTGTTTTTTTGGTTTTTTGTTTTTTTTTTTTTGGAAATCAGATAATCATCCTTTCTTCCTTTCCAAGTTATTCTCACTATTTTTTCCTGATTTTTCTTTAATACAGTTGCCATCTCTCATAATACATTATTAGGAACCTTCTTAACTATTTTTAAGAAGGGTCTATCTTTTTGTCAATTATTCTAGCAATAGAAGCAAATAGTTAACTGCTCAGTGTAGAAAATAATCATGCAAAAAATGAACCTCCATCACTTATGGAGTCTAAATAAAGGCCAAGAGCCTTGTTAGACACAAAGACTCCTCCAACTAAAATATTTCCCATTCAATTCAGACCAGAAACTGACCATGAATAGAAAATTGGTCCTAAAGGTCTTTCGATGTACTGAAATGGTAATAACAGCAACTAACATTTATTGGGCACTATTCAACAGATAATTTATATGCATTATCTCATCGGAACCTCATTAAGATCCAATGGGGCAGTTACCACAACTGCCACCATTTTACAGGTAAGCAAATAGAACCTCAGAAAGTTCAAAGCACTTTTCTGGTGCCCCATGTCTTGCAAATAGGGGAATCAGGACTCAAAACCAAGCATCTCACACTCTAAATCTTCATCCTTTATTTGTATTCTATACTATGTCCATATATTTTCAGTACTATGTTTTCTTCCTGGAAAAGTTCCAGGGTCTTGCCCAGAGTGGGGACATGATTCATTCTGCCAAAAGAAGCAGTTCTCAGAACTGAATTGCATACTTAACTCTTAAGAGAAAACTTTCTGAAGATGAAATGAGTTATGAATAATGAATTAGAAGAGAAATCTAGTCTAAGATGTGGAAGGAACACGAGGATCTAAAAGATTTAACACTCTTCTCTTCTGAAAAGAGAATAGAAGGAAACCTGGAGGTCCAATTGCCTGTTTGAAAAGAAAGGAAAAGGGGTTGTGACATTTCCAAAGCCTCAGTGCTACTTTAGTGACACAAACAAGATAGTATTCTTGAAGTACTTCACAATTGTCAGCATTATCATTGCCAATGTTGCCACTAGTAGTTGTAATACTAGTAACTGGTAGTAGTGATCCAATTGCTGTGGCTTCATTGAAAAGCTTGGGAGATACCCATATCATCTATGATCCCCAGTTTTGTCTGCAGATATGGGCTGGCACTTTTCATGTAACTATGGAATACATGACTACAGCACAACAAGAAGTGTTTATGACAACACAGTCCTCATCATCCCACTCTCACATACACACAGACACCCTCTGCTCAGTCCTTTGTCGAATTTTCTTTCAATCCTGTATTGTTACATAGGTGTCTTTATCTATTTAGGTATTTACTATCAGTGCCTCCCCCACATGCTGTATATGTAAGATCTTGGAGAGCATAAATCATGTCTGTCATGGGTGTTACTGTGCCTCCTGAGCTTCGCAATGTTTACTGAGTAAGTGAGAGAATATCAGTGACATGAATCTGTTTAATTGTGTGAATAATGTTACCTTTGAACAGATATGACTGGAGTAAGATGGATTCTATAACAACAATAACAAGGTGAGAGGAACATGTACATATTCTTACATCTTTCCTTGATGTAATATGTAGCATCAGACATTGTAATAAATAAAGATTATAAGTAGCTTACATACTCAGCACCGAGGAAGTAGGATGGAGAACAGTCCTGACCTTTGTCCTAGCAAGTTCTGTGATGAAAAAAAAATTTGGACATTGCTAAATACTCTCCATTTCTTGGTTCATAAGTTTATGGCAGCTTGATTTGCCCATGTAGATTTTTAGTAAAACCAGAATAAGACTGTTTCAGATCTTTGGTGTCTTAGTCCTGAAATAGAAGGTATCTTGGGCCTAGGAATCTACTCTCCAAAAGGATCCATGATGAAATAAACAGCAAGATCTATAATCAATAGATGTATCTTTCCATGACCACATGACTCTGGAGTTATTATGGTTCTTGCAAAGCAGGTTTGCAACTCCACTTAACAAAATATCTCTTACATAAATGTTGAGAAGAAAATTTTAGTCACATTATGTTAAGATGAGATTGAAGAAACATAAATATTATAAGCTAAATGTACTAGGGATGTGGGAAAATATAAGAGAATTACTATAGAACCTACTTCCAAAATGCCAGAGCACAGCTTGGAAGCCAGAGAGGGAAGGGCAAAATGAGGTTATGATGTACAGGTGTGGATACAGGTAGAACGCATGGCTTCTGCCGTCTGGAGGACTCTTGCTAAAGTGCCCCACATTAAATTCCTGGATAACTGTCTTGAGTACTCAGAGCCAAAATATTTGGCCTTTAAGTAATTGCTTTGGGGCCTTGGGGCTCCGGGACGTACAACCTGGATGCACTGATGCATGTACAGTGACGGCACTTCACTGTTTTAAATTTACTGCCAAGATTCTGCACTTCAAACTTAGCCTTCTATCCCCCTTTTTTCTGCTTAATTTGATTAGAAAACCATTCAAATATGACATCAAGAAAGTGCTTAAGCTTCGTTCTCCAAGGGTGTTTTGTTTTGTTTTGTTTTGTTTTCTGTTTTGGTCTGCACAACATTTCATATGTGGAAAAATTAATCTGGGCATAGTGGTGTAAGCCTACAATCCTAGCATTCAGAAGGCTGGGGCAGGATTGTTATGAGTTTGAGGTTAACTTGAGATACAGAGTAAGACCCTGACTCCAAACAAAGTAGGCACTTGATATATCAGCTGAGCAGATGCAAAGGTCTTCAGGATTTAGATGTGTCAGTGGAGGGGAGAGCAGGGTTCTGTCTCATCACTATGGATTCTTCTCAACTCCAGCTTCTGGTACTTTTACAGCAGGGCGTATTGGTGCACACATGTAATCCCAGCATTCTAGAGGGTAAGATAGGAGGATTCCCATGAGTTACAGTGTGAGCTACCTAGTGAGTTCAAGCAAATCTGAACTACATAGCAATAACCTGTCACAAAATAATTGAATTAATATTTAGGAAGTGGAAATCTCCATATTGAAAACAAAATTACAGCTTTACAGATTCTGTTAAATTCTGTTTTCCTTCTGGTACTTAGCATATATTACAGGTGGCAAAAGTAGCAGGACCTGAGGAGAGATTTCCCCTTAGACAGAGGCTTCCCCCACCCCAGTGCACATCATCTTCTACTGTCCCCAGAAATATGGTCT
Source organism: Octodon degus (assembly GCF_000260255.1). Classification (NCBI taxonomy): domain Eukaryota; kingdom Metazoa; phylum Chordata; class Mammalia; order Rodentia; family Octodontidae; genus Octodon; species Octodon degus. Next base: position 734,117 of record NW_004524616.1, read on the forward strand.
GTGTCTAATGTACTCATACTGCTGTGTACATTTATGGTACACAGTAGTTGCTTTGAATTACTATCCCTTTAAAATGGAAAATCAAAAGATGAAGACAGCTCCAGGTTCTGTGACCAATAGAAAACTCAGCTGGGTGAGGAAAAGCCAAGAGTATTCAAGACAACTTTGGAATACAAGTTGAAGGATTCATAACCCACCCTCAATAATAAATTTTATTATGAAATTATAATAATAGAGATAGCATAGTATTGGCACATATGAAATAAATAATCTGTAGAATACAGAAGCAAAGTCATATATGAAAAATGGATATTTGAGTTTCAAAAATAGTGATAAGGCATTGGATATCAATATTTCAAAGTAACTTAAATTATAAGCATATTTGATAACAGTTCCTAGCAGATGCTATTTCACACACTAATAACAACAAATGTGACCTTTACAAATACCAAGTATCAGTTTATTGACAAATGAATACATTCATGCACCGCTAGAGAAAAGAAACTGTTTCAGCACTCATTTTGGTAAGAAATTGAGTATAACTGGTAAACTTGAAATTATGTATACCTTTTTAAAAATTAATTGTAGTAATATATAGCTTTTAGTTCAGCAAATTCCTTATAGCTGTTCTGAAACTCATATACTTATGCTAAGAAAACATGTCCAAGAATGAACTAGAATTACATTTATTGACATAGGTCTTGAGTTTGATTCCTAGTAGTAAAAAATAAAATAAAATAAAAGTAAAAAAAAAAACATAGGTATATTCAATAATGTTGGACTCTTTAAAAGATAAACTATGAGCTGAACACAAAATAATGCTAGAAAGTATACTTATTAGTGAATCCAAGATTATATAGAAAAAACATTTTAATTATGAAAATAAAACTTCATGTTCAAAATAATGATATCTTTGATATATGAAGGCAACGCTGGGTTTCCATTGCTTTTGTCAAATGATAAAAAATGTTTTATTCTTTAAGGATAACTTCCCTCTTTGGCTTAAAATTTTCTCTTCATACAGGGTTTACCATAGTTTTGTGATAGGTAATCCTAAATGTAATCTTCTCTGTATTATCCTGCCTGGGGTGAGAATCAATGGTTTGAAACTTTTTTCTTTCTTCTATATTTAGGATAGAGTCTACAGGGTCTTCAGGGTCTAATTACAAAGATTGGATTCATAGTGATTCTCCTGTTTTCCACCTCCCAAGTGCTGAGATTACAAGTGCATGCCACCACAGCCAGTCTCAATTGCTGTCTCTGGGTGCCCTGGGAGCGGGGCCGGCACTGTAAGCTGGAGGTAGAACCCTGGCAGCTGTGCTGTGCCTAAGCAGGTACTTTAGTCCACTGGGCTATCAGATTGGCCCTTGAAACTTTTTAAATTTTTATAAAATTATTATTTCACTGTATCTTTAAGTACAATTTCTATACTTCTTCTGTATCTTCCACTCATTTTCTATGTCATCCAATATTATATACACTAAACTTTTAGACATAGTCTTATAAAGTTCTGTATTTTCCATCTTTTCCCATGCTTAAATCTAAATATTTTCTCATCTCCTGTCTCCAACTGAGTAATTCTATCATCAGCTACATCTAAGGTGCTATTCAGTTATCTAATTCTTATTTCAATTGAATTAAGGGCTCTATGATTTCCATTACATTTTTAATAGTTTTCAAGGTTTTTTCAAAACTGCCCATATGATATTTCTAATTCTTTTGTATATGAATTGTAATTATCTAACTATGTGTTTGAATATTCTGTGGACTGGTTTTCAGTATGTTTTTATTCTTGTTTTTTTTTCATTATTAGACAAGTCCTCTATGCCTAAACCATTATTATGTGGAGTTATACACTGCATATAACAATTATAGAAAATATCAGAGACTCTAAGTATCACAATCACAAAGTGAGATAAGTAAAAATCGGATAAAAGTAATTATGAGGGCTTATTTCTTTTCAGTGTACTCTTGCTCCTAAAATCTTAATCAAAATTTTAGTATTTTATTACAAACCTTCTTCCTCTCAAGCCCTAGTGTCCAATTTCCATCCCTCAGCTGGATGAGTAGTCTGAGTGCTTAATTTAGCCCCTAAGACTCATAGCTAATACTGTTGAAATCAGTAATTGCCTCAAGAAGAAAGGTAGCACTAAATTCCAGGACCACATCAGCAGGATTCGCTCATCTGCCAGATCTTTTTTCCAGTTCTCACTACTTTTATGGTTTTCTGATGCCTTCAACCTGAATTTTTAAGTGTACTATCTAGACATTCTGGTTGTCCTCATCCAGAGTTCTGGTTAGAAATAACCTGGTTTTGCCTTACCAGAAGCAAAATACCTATAAAGTGAACTCTGAACACATCTGCTATGGATCAGCTCTAAAAGGGCCACAAACATCACATGTGCTCAGCTGTGGGTCTTTTGGAAGGTGATTGGATCATGGGGTGCTGAGTCATCAGTGACTTAATGCATTGATAAGCTTATAGCTGGACTGGAAATCATCCATGTTTTAGGTAACTTATTGGCTAAAATATCTGAGGAAAATGATACAAACTCTCAGTTCTTAGTCTTCTTATATATAAAACAGCATATTCTGACACTGCTGTGCCTGTCTCATAGCATACTGGGAAGATGACTTAGAATAGCTCACAGAAGCATGTAGCACAGTGCCTGACCCACACTCAGCAAACACCAGTTTAATTGTCAGTAATGGGAAAAGAATATATCTCATTCCTCTTATTATTTAAAAGTTTATCTCTTAAGTAAACTTCCTTTCTTCTTGAAGGAAGGACTCTAGTAAACAATAGTAATATCTGCTACAATTAATTTTCATCATGCATGCCAGGATTTGGTCTTAATTTAGGGGTTCTGGTACATAGCTATGCTATTCTTTTCCTCAAAAATAGCATTTTGTTAAAAATAAGAAATCCCTGTTCAAAGGACAGTTTTTAAATAAGCAAGGGGCACACTTAGCCATGGCAATGGCTGGGTGACTCTGCCCTTTGGCCTCATCAAGGATACTATAGCTGAGAGTACAGTGAGCACTCAGGTGCTGACGTAGGCATCAGACACAAACTCTGCACTCCTTAGACTTTGCCTCGGGGACAGAGCACTCAAGATTACTTTTCCAAAAAAGGGTCATAGACTCAAAACACACCATTTTTTGGTCATAAACTTTTCTTGCTAAACTCTAGGGTATATTAAGCAACCCACCTTCATTACCCTTCAGCATCCTCTCAAAAGCGTTAATAGAAATGTCCTTACTTCCTAGTCCTCTTCAGTTTTCTATAAGTTAAGAAACTGGTGCTTATTAAAAATCACATAAGAGGCCTGGTGAGATAGCTCAGCAGACTAAAGCACCTGCTTAGGCAACCTTAGGCAAGCACAGGGACCATGGTTCAATCCCCAGCACCACGTGCTGCACCAGCCCCACCCCCAGGGCGGGCTGAGCCTGGCAGAATCCTATAATCCCAGCACTGGGGAGGCTGAAGGCAGT
>NW_004524616.1:737711-748509 GCF_000260255.1 Octodon degus
AATTCTTTCTTCATTTTTATTTTGGACAGTTTTTATTGTTATATCTATTTATGTTTGTAAATAATTTATTTGCAATTTGCAATTTAAAAAATAAAATAAAAATAAAAAAGAGATGGAAGTTTGCCATTATCCACCTTATTTACTGTATCTGACATCATGCAACTTCTGGTATTTCCCCACCTTCAAAATTACCAGGAAAGGCAAATATTTTGAATCCACTAAGAGCATCAAGGGAAAGACAACATAGAAACTAAAGACAAAAAAAAAAAAAAACCCTTCCATATCTGCTTCATTCTTTATACAAGAATAATGAGAAAAAATGTGGGAGTGAGATATAGTATTTTGAGGGGGATTAATGGAAATGTATCTTTTACTATAATAACTTCTTTAAAAATAAGCATTCAGTCTATTTTTCAACATAGATATATGCATATTATGCCTGAACTTTTATTTAAAATTACACTTGCTTTTTAAATCTCAATATGCAGTGAAATATCATAATCACTCATAATTGATCCTTGAAAAGTCTAGGAAATGTGTATAAATTTCAATCTTTAAGTTAATATTTTCCATTAGTTTTATTTTGTAACTCACAAATTTCCCCATTCTGTGTTGGGTGTGGTATAAAACATATCAGTTTTATTTTATTTTTTATTAATTTTATTGAGAAACAAATAGCAATGATATACTTTTAAAAAAGGTTAGCCAGGCAGTTAATAATTAATACATTGCATATTGTTGTTTTGTAGTAGTTATTCATAGTACAAAATGCAGACATGATATCCTGTCCAAACACTATTAGTACAAATCTTTCTTCTCATTAAATAAAGAGAAAATAGCTGTATATCTATCCTAACTATATACAGATACAAAATGTCCTTCATTTATATCCCCCTTTTTTTTTTTTTTAGTTCTGTCAGAGATGGGTATTCCATTGCCATTTAAATATTGTAGGTGTGTGAATTCAGCAAAATAATCTAATATAGTCCAGTAGTTCATAATAGTAGTGGGTTATATGTAGGACTGGCAATGTCAGAAGTTATTGACTTGAGCCTTTTAGAGCTCAGCATATTACTATGGAAAACCAAGAATTAGAGAAAAAGAAAACATACTGGTTTTAAATAGCAATGAGACAGTTTCAAAACAGGTTAGTAGGACAATCACAATAATTAATACATTGCATATTGTTGTCTTCATAGTATTTGTTCAGAGTACAAGATGCAGACATGATATCTTGTCTAAACATTTTTAGTATAAATCTTTTCTTTGAACTAAGAGAAAGTAACTATATATCTATCCTATTTTGTATATATAAATATATATTTTTTCTCACTACAAAATGGACCATCATTTATATCCCCCTTTTTTGTTTAGTTTTGTCAGAGATGGGTGTTCCATTTCCATTCAAATATTGTAGGTGAGTGAACTCAGCAAAATAATTCAATGTAGTCCAATAGTCCATAATAGTAGTGGGTTATCCAAGGAACTGGCAATGTCAGAAGTTCTTGACTTGAGCCTTTTACAGCTCAGCATATTAATATGGCTTTACTTTTTATACTTCGTGTTTATAGTTTTCTGCTGAATGGTTAAGACCACCCTTCAAGGTCAGTAAGGACTCAGGACATGGTTTTATAGTTTTAAAAACCTGCATTCAAATTGCAAACTGAGGGCTGGTCAAATAGCTCAGTGGATTAAAGTACCAGCAAGAAGTCTCAGGGGTTTCAATCCCCTGCCTTTCCGGCCCTGCCCCCCAAGCACACTGAGATGGCAATTGAGATTGGGCATGGTGGTGCAGGCCTGTAATCCCAGCTCTTGAGAAGCTGTAAACAGGCAGATGACTCCAAGTCCAATCCAGTAGTGAGACCCTGAACATGCTGTAGACCCTTCCCTAAAATACAAAAAAAAGAAAAAAGAAAAAACAACAAAAAAACCTCTGTAAACTGAAAGAATTTAGCTCTATTGTAAAGAAAAAACTTGTTTAAAACTATACATAATTCTGTTATAAAATACTAATGATATTGACACCAAAGCAGAAATAGGGCAATATAAGCACATTTATACAATGTCAAATAGCACATATTTCTATTTTATTTTTTCAATAATCTATTTATTTTGATCTGTTTCTGTATCTTCTATTCTGTTCCATTGATTCTTGAGTCTGGTTCTTTATAAGTCTCATGCCATTTTAATCACAGCAGCTTTGTAGTATAATTTATTCCAAACACACTCAGCGACTTGATTTTTTTTTTTACAGAGGAAAAAAACAGCAAAAACAATGATACAAAATTTCAAAATAAAGTAATAGGAGAGTAACAATGTTAATAAATTGTGTATTATTATCTTGAAAGTGGTTGTTCAGATTATAAGATACAGGCATGAAAAATTGATCAAGTGAGACAAGCACAAATCTTCTTTCAATGAACTAATAGAAATTAGTAGCATAAGTAGTGTAACACTACATAAACTCCCAGCACTGTGACTTGCACCCAAATGTCAGCTTTCTCCATCCAGGTGACAAGGATGTTAGTCACACGGAAGTCTGGTATTTACACACTGTCGCAGAGAGGACTTTGCTTAGTAGAATGTTCAAAAGAAAGTGCATGTCTAGGGATGATCACGTAAATGTAGTAAAGATCAAAACAAAACAAGTATTTCAGGCTTGATGCTCAAAAGCCAATTTTGGCTTTGAGTCATACAGTTCATTTTAGGAATGGCAGCCTAGTTTTTGAATTGTGGGCAGTGGTCTAAAAGTCATAATAGGATTTTGGGAAAGATGAACTAAGCTATTGATCTGCACATTCAAGAAATACCAGAATTGATTCAGTGGTCTTTTGTGACAGATTAAGTATTGCCAAAATGATCCTCGCATAGTGCTTATCTCATGTGTTAAATCCTTCAACAAAAGACAGAGGCCACAGCCAGAGGAAAGATTCTGGCTCTTATAATTATCCAGCTGGTGCTTCCTGACAGCCTAATGATCAAACTGAATCATATCCACAACAAATTTAATTGGTTGTATTGAAATAGATCATGAAAGTGGTTTTTAAAAATGATATCCAGACAATCTCGATACATATTTGTATGTTCCAACAAAACCTCAGGAACAAGATAAATTTAGATGGAAGAAGAAAATATATAGCTATTTATTTAGGTGTTTCCAAACAGGTGACAAGTATCTGAATTACAAACATGATGCCATATATAATCAGAGTCCATCACCACTGACTCTATGGGAAGTGATTAGTACTAATCTCCATAGTAACCACTTATTGGAAACTGGTAGGCAATGAGGAAAGCACATAAGGTGAACTATATAACTCCACACAATTGCATTTCAATGCAATGTGTATAACTGCCACCGCACATTGTAGATCAAGTAGCTCACGGACAGCAGTCGGTACACAGCGCTGGCTCATTGGTTGTCTGTGAAGAGAAAAACTCAAATTCACATCAAGGATGCTATTACTCCCTGTAACAGAAAGTCAGAAGCACAGTCAGCCCTGAAGAGGATTGATTTTGTTGATTAATGGCTCAGTGGTGCTGTACAGGTCAGGTCCAAAGTTCCTCCTCACTCTCCCTGTCCACAGATGCAGGCAGTACCTGTTTTCACATCGAAAGTAAACACCTGTGAATTTCTCTTATGAGACAGAAGTGGCCCTGAGAAGCACATCTCCACACTCTCCAGATTCCCTTCTGTCCTCACTGGCTAGAAATATACCAGGCACTCATTTTCAAACCAACAACTTGGAAAATGTTATGAAATTACCTTTAAACTGACTGAGCCACAGAGAGGCAGGATGGCCCTGAAAACTGATAGATTACCATTATTCGCTAGGAAAACATTGGATGGGAGAACAAGAGACACATTGGATGTTGGCTATAAATGTACAAGGACCATTGCAAACCTATATGTCAATAAAAGGCAACCATAGTTGTGTCTGAAACAAGTACTCTTAACTGTACTCTTACAGTATACTCTACTGTATTGGAGGTCTATATCCTTGTGCTTAGGTCAACAAGGTGCCTTGGTCTCAATGCTACCAACCCAGAAAGACGAAAAAACTCCTGCAAATTGGACATCATAAGAGTCAGTCATTGTTTTGGGACACTGATCCAGCTTCAGTGACTGCCAAATGGAACTGCTGGCTCCTGTTCTTGCCCCTTCTCTACACTGATTCTCATCACAGCTCAGCTGATCTGTTTGGCATTTATGCCTCATCAGCCCATTCCCTGGCTTCAGATCTTTTAGTAGCTCCACAGTTATGGCGATAGAGACTCTAACCCTGAACACATCCTAAGACTATGTCATCCTAAGACACCTATCTGCTGCCTATCTCTCCAGCAAGTTCCTCTACTCTTCTCTGCTCTAGGCACACTGGCGACTCTCCACCTCCCCTTGCATGATTTTTCACAAGCTACTTTCTCTTCAGAATTCTTTTCTCTTTCCCTTTTCCAGAATAATTCATTCTTCAGATTTCAGCCAAACCATCCCTGTCTCAGAGAAGCCTTCCCTGACCCCTGAGAGTGTCAGACCTGCTCTTTGACCTCCCATAGTGCCACACACCTGGCCTGTACTACACTGAGCACAGTTCTGTTTCCATTTATTTCAGTAGCTAGTTGATTAAGCTGCATTTTTCTCATTATCCTGAAAGCCCATGAAGGCAAGATTGATTCTGTGTTTGCGGTTTTGCGTCTCTGTTTGGTAACACACCACTATGCATGTGGCAGGTGCTCAGAAAATACTGGTTAAATTTTAAAAAAATCACAGAAACCTAGTCGACTCCATTCACTTACAATCTTTGCTACTGATATTTAGCTGTTTTTTTTATCTCCGATTCTGCCTAAAAAGGCTCTTGCCTTGACCCCAGCTCTCCAAGTTTCAAGCTCTCTGTCTCCTTTGGCCCAACCAACTCCAAGGATTTGGACTGATCTCCAAGATTACTGTGATTATGAATTGCACAGCTCATGCCAGAGGATTGATCTAAGAAACCACTATAGATTTTTAAGGTTATTAAAATGTGTTATATATAATAAATAAGCAAATAAAATTAGGAGTACAGCACAATATATTATTAAGAACCCATGGCAATATAGCATATGATAATATATGATAAATATATGATAAGCAAACATATGATATATGTGATATTATATGGTAAGCGTATGACAAGCCAACAAAATTAGCAGTATAGTATATGATTAAAACCCCACAATTTCCTGGAAAATACTAGGAGCCCAGAATATTGGTAAGAAAATGGACCGTAAGCTTCAAGTAACCAGACTCTTAAGGGAATTGTACTGTCTATCATTTCATTTCCCAGGACACTTTATCACTGACCCACAGGCACCAATAGAGAGTAGCTACTGATTATTGTAGTGGAATTGACCTTCCACTTATACACACTCAAGTAAGTGCAAAATGTACCTAAGGAAGAGTCCTCTAATGTTAAAGAAGCTATTGAAAACATATAACCAAAATCCTTCCTTTTTATTTACCACAATAGGTCTCATTTCATATATATATATATATATATATATATATATATATATATGGAGCTGCCAAAAATGTAGACATCAGGAAAACAAAACCTTGTATAAAAACTTTAATACAAAATTTATTGAGATATATAAGTACCAGTTACTTTTTGCTTCTACAATTATAACAGGTGCTCAAAGTGGAAGCCACTAGGTTCTACATATTTATTACTGCAGTAAACTGCTGAAGTATGCATACATTTTTTGACAGACTCTGTATATGTATAAATGTATTTATACTTTGGTTTTTCACATAAGAGAAACCATGTAATGTTTAATTTTTTTTGTCTAGTTTATATCACTTAACATTATGATGTTAAAGTTCATCCATATTATAAAGGATTATTTAAAATGTGAAAAAATTATTTGATCCTTTACATAAAATGTTCAATGAACTCATATATGAATCAACATGCCACAGTCACATAATGAATGATAAAATCACAAGGAAGAATGACAACAAAATAGTAACTGTGATAGATGGAAAGACAACATATACTTTGAAACACATGTTCATAATGCTATCAAAGACACAAATAGCAGGGCTGGACAAATAGATCAGTGGATTGAAGCACCTGCAAGCAGGCGCAGGGAACAGGAGTTCAATCCCCAGGCCTTCCATGCTGGTGACGCCCCCTGTGGCATGCTGAGACAGCAATTGAGACTGGGTGTGGGGGCACATTCCTATAATCCCAGGTCTTGGGAGGCTGTAAATAGGTGGATCGCTATGAGTCTGATCTAGTAGTTAGACACTGAACACCCTGTAAAACCTTCCCTAAAATAAATAAATAAATAAAAATAAAAGACACATATAGCAAAATAATTGTGAATCACTTTTGGAGGATGTTAAAAAAAATTAAATAATAAGCATTTGATCTTCTGAGGGATGCTATTATTTATTATAGAAACACTCTAAATAGTAAAAGAGAAATGATAAATTTAGAATATTACCATTTGTGCTATCCCTGATTGAATAATGTCACTAGTTAATAATTTGTGGCTACTGTCATTACAAAAAAAGACACAACAAGGTATTGTGTGCCTTCTGATGAAAGCAAACATCATCCTCTATCGACTGTTAGAATGAAAATCAAAATTCATATTCATTAAGCCTATAAATGTTATCAATAAATGGAAAATAAAGGTGATAGAAAAATACTTTTCTTGATAACCACTTGAATAAAATCAGAAGGATTCAGCCTGTGGAAAGACTTACCAATAAAATAAAATGACTAAATTTTTCAACAAAGAAATTACAAAGATAGTCCAGCTTCCCTGCGCCCATGGGAAGTCTCCAGACCATAGCTCAGGCCAGCCATATGAGTGAGACCCCCTGAAATGACCTACAGAACCCTCCAAACCTCAGGAGCGCCCAGCCTGGTGAGTGAGAACTTCTGGGGCGCTCTCAGGACTGCAAGATCCAGCCCAAGCTCAGAGCTAGCTAGTGTGTGGGAGAGTTTCTGCGCTTCCCTGTGTCACCTGGGCCAGGGGCACAGCAGAGGGGAACCAAACATTCATTGCTGTGCCAGAGAGGCACAACAGGTTCACTTTCAAGGGCTGCAGAAGGAGGGAGCTGAACACAACAGCTAGACCCAGGACAGGCATAACTGGATAAACTCAAACTTAATACATCTGCAACTGAATTTCAGTAGGTGCAAAGGTTATAACTGCACCAAAGCTCTACAGGAAAGGTCAGAGGTCAGTGCTATACAAAACGACAAAGACAAGGAACAAAATGCAAATACAGGTCTCGAGCCCACCCACAACAAGTGCAGAGGACACCAACTCAGCTGAAATGAATGAACTAACAGCATCAGAAGAAAAGAAACAACAGCAGAAAGGTATAAGGAGGTAAGAGCAGAATTAATTTCTGAAATAAAAAAGAAATCTCTGAATTCATAGCATCTGAAGTAAAGAATTGAATACAGAAACATATGGAAGAAATCCAATGTGAAAAAATATCCGCAGTGAAAGAATTAATAAGTGTCTCTAAAGAAGACATTGAAAAAAAATAGAGGACATTAGAAAAATAACAGAATCGTTGAAGGAGCAATAGAGGAAAGAAATAGATCGCATAAAGCAGAGTCAAAGAGATATAGAGGAACTTAAAATCTGAATGACAAGCCTGCAAAACCATTTGAGTGAAAGTGAAGACAGAGTTTCAGATCTTGAAGACGCTGGTGCAGCTAGGGAAAAGGTAAGAAAAGAACTCTTAAAAGCAATTAGGATGCAGGAAAAAATAATCCATCACTGGCAAGATGATGCAAAGATGAACAATGTGAGACTCATAGGCATCAATGAGAAAGAAGAAGTCAATACAAATAATATAAAAAGAATATGGGCAGAAGTAATAGCAGAAAACTCCCAAATATGAGGAAACAATCAGGCATCTAGGTAACCATAGCATACAGAATGAGAAGTAACCTCAACCCAATTAAAAACACACTGAGACATATAATAGTCACGATCCCAGAAATCCAGCACAAGAATAATGTACTGAAAGCTTCTAGAGAAAAAAAAGCAGATCACATTCAAAGGAAAAACCATCAGAATTACAGCCACTTCTCTTCACAAACCATGAAGGCAAGAAGAGCACATAGCAGAGTACTTCAAGTTCTCTGTGAAAACAAATTTCAGCCCAGACTACTGTTCTCTGCAAAACTCTCTTTCAAATTTGATAGAGAAGTGAAATGCTTCCATGACAAAGAACAACTAAAGAATTTCATGATGACAAAGCCAATCCTACACATACTACTGATAGATGTTCTAGAGAGGGACAAAAATGATCAGAAATCCAGGAACAAGAACAGAAGGAACCCAATAAATAGAGCAAACAATTAAACACAGGAGAAAAAGGAATAAACAATAGCAGGTAAATAACAAGAAAATCATAAGTCAACACATCTCAATTATAACCATCAATGTACATGGACTCAATTCACCAATTAAAAGAAATAGACTGGCACAGTGGATTAGGAAATAAAATCCAACAATGTGCTCTCAACAAGAGACACACTTAACACATAAAGAAATTCATAGGCTGAAAATTGAAGGATGGAAAACAATACCACATGCCCCAGCACCTCAGAAAAAAGCAGGGGTAGCAATTCTGTTTTCAGACAGTCTCAACTTCAAACCAAGAATGATCAAATGAAATACAGAAGGCCATCATATGCTGGATAGGGGGAAAATTCAAGAAAAGAGGTAACAATCATAGCTATCTCTGCACCAAACACGGGAGGACCCAACTATATAAGACAAAGCTTAATGGACATGAAAAATCTAATATCCAATACCACGATTTTCACAGGAGACCTTAACACCCCCTCATCTCAAAACCATAGGTCAACCAGACAAAAAATTAGCAAAGAAATAGCAGAACTGAACCAGACCTTGGAGCAAATGGACTTGGTGGACATATACAGAGTGGTTCCATCCAAGGACAGCTGAATACACATTTTTCTCAGCTGCACATGGGTCATTTTCTAAAGTACACCACATACTAGTCCATAGGTCATGCTTAAGTATATGCAAGAAAATAGAAATCATACCATGCATATTATCTAACCAGAGTGCAATGAAACTGGAAGTAAACGAGACAAGAAAACAGAAAAACCTCATAAATACATACAAATTAAACAAACCCTACAAAATAATCAATGGGTCAAAGATGAAATTAAACAAGAAATTCAACAATATCTACAACTCAATGAAAACTCAGCCACAACTTAAAGGAATTTATGGGATGCGATGAAAGGAGTTCTCAGAGGGAAATTCATAGCTGGGAACTCACACATTAGGAAAACAGAAAAGGAATGAATAAACACCCTAATGATGTACCTCTTACATCTAGAAAAGGAAGAACAAACTAAACTCAGAGCCTAAAGACAGGAAGAAATCATAAACATTGGAGCAGAAATTAATTCAATTAAGAGAAGAAAACAATTCAAAGAATTAAAAAAGCAAAAAGCTGGTTCTTTGAAAGACTAAATAAAATCGATAAGCCCCTAGCTAACTTCATCAAAAAGAGGAATGAGGGGCTGGAGAGATGGCTCAGTGGTCTAAAGCACCTACTTAGAACAAGCTTAGCAAAAGCATCAGGGACCGCGGTTCAATCCCCCAGCACCACATGCCAGCCAGCCCGCCCCCTGGTGGGCTGAGCTGGCCTCTCTCTCTCTCTCTCTCTCTCTCTCTCTAATAAATAAATAAATAAATAAAAAAAGAGGAATGAAAAAATTCAAATACAAGGAATAAGAAATGAAAAGGGTGTAATCATTACAGACCCAATAGAAATTCAGAAGATTATCAATAGCTAAACTGATTTCTAGAAAGGTACATATTACCAACACTTAACGAAGAAGATATAACAATTCTCAATAACTGAGTAACAGCCAATGAAATATGAAACGTAATAAAAAGCCTGCCAAAAAAAATTTCCAGGTCCTGATGGATTCACAGCTGAATTCTATGAGAAATTTATAGAAAATATAATCCTTAAACTCTCCAAACTCTTCAATGAAATTGAAAAGGAAGCAATCCTCCCAAAATCATTCATGGAGGCAAGTATTATACTGTTACCAAAAGCAGAAAATGATACAACTAAAAAAAAAGAACCACAGGCCAATATCCCTCATGAACATAGAAGCAAAAATCATCAATAAAATCCTAGAAAATAGAATACAGCAAATCATCAAGAAGATCATACACCATGACCAGGTAGAATTCACCCCAGGCATGCAAGGATGGTTCAATATTCGAAAATCTATAAATGTAATACACTATATTAATAGAGCAAAATCTAAAAACCACATGATCATCTCAATTGATGAAGAAAAGGCTTTTGACAAAGTCCAACACTCATTCATATTCAAAGTCCCACAGAAAATTGGAATAGAAGTCCTCTAGTTCAATGTGATAACAACCATCTTTGACAACGCAACAGCTAATATAATTCTAAATGGAGGAAAACAAAAATATTTTACTCTCAGATCTGGTAAAAGACAAGGATCTTTTATCACCCCTCCTCTTCAATATAGTTTTGTAATGATTAGCTACAGTCATTAGACAAGGGGGAGAAATAAAAGGAATAAGAATAGGTAAAGGAGAAGTTAAAAGAACTTGTACTGTTACATCATGTAATTCGGTAGTGTCCCAAATTTTCTGATCAAGGAGATTATGAGGCCAAAGAGGAAAGTGATAGATGATGTAGAGTGTGCCTAAGGAGAGTCACATGGAGAGAAAACATTCTCTCAGGCTTTCACAG
>NW_004524616.1:748992-784126 GCF_000260255.1 Octodon degus
CTAGGAAGAATGTATGCAATGTGTTAATTATTGAAACTGTCCTACCAATTTGATTTGAAACTGTCTCATTGCTATTTGTTTCTCAATAAAACTATGGAAAAAAAGAAATTAAATTATCATTATTTGCAGATGACATGATATTTTATTTGGAAGACCCAAAAAACTCCACCAAGAAACTACTAGAATTAATACACAAAGTCATTAACCTAGCTGGATACAAAGTCAGTACTCAAAACTCAATAACATTCCTCTATACAAATAACAAACACACTGACAAGGAAATTATAGAAACAATACCTTTTACAATAACACCATGGAAAATGAAATACCTTGGAATTCACTTAACCAAAGAAGTCAAAGATCTTTTCACAGAAAATTACAGTACTCTGAAAAAAGAGATCATAGAGGATTTCAGAAATTGGAAATCCTGCTCCTGGATAGAAAGAATCAACTTAGTGAAGATGGCCATACTCCCAAAATTATTGTACATATTTAATGCAATCCCTATCAAACTACCATGAACATACCTCATAGACCTAGAGAAATCATTCCTAACCTTTATTTGGAACCAGGAAAAACCTAAAATAGCAAAGACAGTCCTGGACAACAAAGAGAGGACAGTAGGCATTACAATTCCTGATTTGAAATTGTACTACAAAGCTACTGTGATAAAATCACCATGGTATTGGCAATGAAATACAACTGAGGATCAGTGGAATAGACTATAAGGTGCAGAGGTCTCTACAAACACACTCAGCCACCTGATCTTTAACAAAGGGAACAAACACGCTCACTGGAAAAAGGATAGCTTCTTTAACAAATGGTGATGGAAAAACTGGCTCTCTACATGCCGAAAACTAAAACTTGACCCGGGTCTATCACCATGCACTAAGCTAAAGTCAAAATGGATTAAAGATCTAAACCTTAAAACAGAAACACTAAATCTCCTGGAAGAAAAAGTAGGAGGAACTCTTGAAGACATAGGGGTAGGTAAAGAGTTCATGAACCAAAATCAAATCACATGGGTAACACTTGAATGAATTAACAAGTCAGACCAATCTTGTTAAGAAATTTTTGCACATCAAAAAAATTACCAACAAAGTGAAAAGACAGCCCACAAATTTGGAAAAAAAATCTTAAATAAAAAGCACTCAGACAAAGGTCTGCTCTCTAGAATTTATAAAGAACTAAAAAGCATAGGGCCCCTAATTTAAAAAGCCAATCCAGAATTCGGCATCCGAGATGAACACACACTTCTCAGAGGACAAAATTAAAGAAGTGAATAAATATATGAAAAAATGCCCCACATCACTAGCCATCCATGAAATGCAAATCAAAACAACACTGAGATACCATCTCACCCCAGAAAGAATGGCTATCATAAAGAAATCAACCAACAACAAATGTTGGATTGCCTGTAGGTAAAAGGGAACCCTTCTCCACTGCTGGTGGGAATGTAGACTGGTGCAACCATTATGGAAATCAGTATGGAGACTCCTTAGAAAACTAGAACTGGAAATCCCATTCCCCCAGCTATCCCCCTACTGGGAATTTTCCCTGAGGAACTGAAAATGTCATATCATAGTAATATATGTGTGCCTACGTTTATAGCAGCACAATTTGTGATAGCCAAATCTTGGAAACAACCAAAATGCCCATCACATGAGGAATGGTTGAAAAAGATGTGGTATTTTTATACAATGGAGTATTACTCAGCTATAAAGAATGATAAACTTGAAGCACTTACATTTAAGTGGATACCACTTGAAGATATACTCATAAGAGAAATAAACCAGGCCCACATGTGTAAATATCATGTAGTCTTCCTAGTATAAGAACTCGGAAGGAGAAATACAAATAGAAAGGTATAATACAAGGAAAGTGAGAACTTGAGAATTGGACAACTAGGAAAGGGCAAGGATAAAAGCAGGGAAACAGGACAGGGACAAAGCCATACATTTATATACACAAGATGGGCAAGGCAATGATCCTGAGAAACATCAGCAGGTTTTTGAAACTAGCAGTTAATTGGTAGGATTCTCACCCTGATTAACTATACATGCTGATACCTGTGAACCAACCAACTGTACTGAAGATAGCAATGTGTAATAAAAGGGTCATGCTTGGAATGCCTGTCATTCTGGTCTTCTAAATATGTACTTCTTGTCATGACATACCAATTATTACCATACTGTCTCTCAAGTGAAAGGTTTTTTTTTTATTTGTAATAAATGAAAAAAGACAAGAAAAAGAAAAAACATGTCACAGGACTGTCCTGCTACAATGCTGTTATGGTTAGATTTCTAAATTTCTGTGTAAAAATATGTAATTATTCATATTCTTTAAATATTTTTCATTTTTTAAATTTTTATCTCCATATTCTGTAGGTATTTCATGTTTAACATATCAATACTTGATGGAAAATACCTGTTCCATGTTATGCCTAAGATGTTTGATATTCAAACAGATGATGAAGTTAAACCCAACTGCATAAGATGTAGTGTAATAATAAGCTTCTCTTTTGGAGGGTTAACAACCTAAATTTTCAGACCAAAAATTAGAGAAATAGAAGGGTTGTAAGGACCGCCAACATTTTGACCATAGCCTTTCAAGATCAGTGAAGACTCAGGACATAGAATAACCTATACTGTAACATCATGTAACTCAGTTGTGTCCCAAATTTTCTGATCAGGGAGATCATGGGACCACAGAGCAACGTGATCAATGATGTCTAGTGTGCCTAAGGGAGTCACCTGGAGAGAAAACATTCTCTCAGGCTTTCACAGAGAACAAATTGGTCAAGCAATGTCTATGACTCATCCACATGGCTGACACTGACAAAGGATCTGCAAACTGTAGTACAGGGTTACAGGATAAATTCTGAGGGTCGTGACTGTCCTTATCAGATACAAATTTACATTTCTTGTTATATAAGTCTTGATTTATCTTGGTCTTAACCATCCAGCAGAAAAAGTATAAAAATGAGCTATATAAAGTAAAGCAGTATTAATATGATGAGCTGTGAAAGGCTCAAGTCAACAACTTCTGTGGATAACCCACTATTATTGTGGACTGCTGGACTTTATTGGATTGTTTTGCTGAATTCACACACCTATAGTAGTTAGATGCCAATGTAATACCCATTTCTGACAGGACCAAACAGAAAAAGGCAATACAAAGGAAGGACCATTTTGTATCTGTATATGCAGAATAGTTAAGTTAGATATACAGCTACTTTCACTTAATTTAATGAGAAGAAAGATTTGTACTAATAGTGTTTGGTCAGGATATTCTGTCTGTATCTTGTACTATGGATAACCATTAAGAAAATAACAAAGTACCATGTATTAATTATTGAAACTCTCCTATTAATCGGTTTTGAAACTGTCTCATTGATATTTGTTTCTCAATAAAATAAAATAAAGTAAAGTAATTACAAAGATAACAAGAAGGACAGAGAACCTACAGGCCAAAGAAGACATAAGAGACCTGTCCAGTGAAAGCATTTAGGCCTTATTAGGTTCCTACATTAAAACAGTTGTGAAAAGACATTTCTGTGGCAGAGGAATTTTTAACACTGCTATTCAAAAATGTTAATTAAGTTATAATTGTTTTAAGACAATGGATACATTTAGACAATATTTTTAAAAAGTTCTATGTTTACATATTGAAATGCTTATTGATAGAATATCATGCTTTAGAATTTCTTTAAAATAATCTAAAGGTAGGATGATAGTGAGTCATACAGAAGTTAAATAAGATCAGATAGGATTTCATAATAATTGAAGCTGGATGAGGGATACACAAGACTTTGTTACATACTGCATGCACCTAAGGCTTTTCATAATACAGTTATGATATTTCAGTGAAGCCAGAAAAGGTGAGGAGGGTGGGCTGACTGCCATTTATCTCAGGCCCTTAAAGCTCCAAGAGACATAGATGAAGGCAGCTCAGACATAATTCTGAGTCTACAAATTAAACCAATATTGCCTAAGCTTATTGAACCCATGTCATCTTGTTATAAACATAAAGATTGTATCTGCCTTTAATATTATCAATATAAGCAGTAAGAGTTTAAGAACTTTCATATATATATATATATATATATATATATATATATATATAACTTTCACATATAGATAGATAGATATGGTTTTGTGAGACCGGGTCTTGCTCTGTATTTGAGGCTATTTACCCCAGATTGGCTTTAAATTCATGACAATCATTGTGTCTCAGTCTCCCAAGTGCCATAATTAGAGGTGTGTGTCAAATATATTTGATAAATATGCTCTACTTCACCACTACAAGATCCTTCATACAACTCTTGGGTTGGTCCTCAAACTATTAATGATTTTTTTTCTTTTTAATCTAGAAAATGAAGAATTTTATGAAAAATATAAATTTCTTATGTAATATAGCTGATAACAGTCAAAATGACTGAATTTAGGATTATTCTGGAAACAATCATTGTTGAGCTTTGCACTTATCTGTAGTACAACATAATAATTAGATCAGTGTTGTATTTTCTTAAAATACGCTAAAATTTCCCTTGACATGAATAATTGTTCTTTATGAAATGTTTTTCTTCCTTTTTTCTTTTTTCTACATTGTAGACAGCAATGTGTAATAATAAAGCCATGTTTAAAATATCTTCAGTTTGGTCTTCTAAATGTGCACTGCTTCTAACGTCATATCAATCATTTCTATACTCTCTTTAAAGTAGATGTTTGTAAAAAAAAAGGTAATAAAAGTAAATGAGAGACAAGGAAAACAAAATGTCATGGGATTGTCCTACAACGATGTTACATATGGTTTGATTTCTAAATTTATGTGTAAAAAATATATTTTTTTGTTTCTTTACTATTACTGCAAAATAGTTTATTCAACCTTCAAATAAGGATTGTGCCTTTATTTCTTTCTTCAGTTTCTTCAGGGCCATCGCTATATCAGATCATCAGTCATCAGTTCTTTCATTCAAGAATTATCTTTTGAGCAACTGATCTATGCTAGGCATTATGCTAAGTATACAATAGTGAACAAGACCAGGACTCTGCACCTGCAACGACACTTTCTAGAACATAAACACAGTTAGTAATCAAGGTAATCAAGGTTGAGATGAATTCTATGAAAATAATAAAGTAGTGAGAGGTACCTAGCTAGTTTTGAAAGTGATCTCTACTTTAAGAACACCATTCTTGAAAGACCTCTCTGAGGAGGTAATATCTGAGCTAAGATTCAGGCAATGAGAAGAAGCAAAATTATGAATTGGTGGAAATACTGCACACAGATAGAAGTGCAAACAGAAAGATTTGATGGAAAGCTCAAGAATCAAGAACAGAAAATGGACTGACAGATTTTAACATGTGGAGAATGATAAGCACAATGCTGGATAATCTTTTGAGACATTAATTTACATTTGATTGCCCTTCCTGTAGAACACTAGAAAGAGCAAATTCCAATTTTCCTAGCCAATACCAAGAAGATAACGAAGTTTTGAGAATATTTCTGCCTTAAGGGATTCTTAACAACTTTTATTTCAGAAACTCAGGGAAAAGTTGTCAGTTCCTAGAAGAAAATTCTACAACCCCACTTCAGGCTTTTGTAGGTGCCCAGGAACCACAACTGTAGAACTTCAAGTCCAAGGTGAGCTAGAAAAGAAGCAGAGCCACCCATCCTCAGGGTCCCAGACTTGCTTGAAAAGGTCCCTCAGAGATCATCAGGGTGGTGATGGGTGCAGAAAGCCTTGTCCAAGTAGAGGCTACAGAGGCCCATGAAAACTTCCTGCATCTTCATGATAGTGAGGAGTCTATAAAACACCACTGAAATAATTGAATTCTATTTTAAAGAAATAAGATTACAGAAAGCAATGTACAGTGGCACAAATAAAAAAATATATGACTTTCCTTGCATGAAGAATGCATGAAAACCTACACCTTCTACAAAAAAATAATAATTACAATTAGAAACTCACAACTATCATTCTAGGGAAGCTTTAATATACTTCCTTGCCTTTCCCACTCCTCAATTTATAGATGAAAACACTGGGACTCTGGCCAAGCTTTCCCAAGGTCTTAACTAATAAAGTTTAAAGCCACCTACCTAGTAGTACTGAGCATAAAAACTAGGTTTATTACCATACTGGTAATTTTATTTGATTGTTTAATTGCCTAGTTGATTAATCTCTTCTCAAGGCACTTTAAACCAATAATTAGTTGGTCTGAAGTGACTCTCATACTTAGCACAGACAGCTAGGGATCTCCTATCTACAAGACACTATGATCAGTCCTAGGGACAAGTGAATAAGACACTGTCCTCAGAAAGCAACAATCTATCAGAAGATAAAAGAATAAAAATAGGGGGCTGGTGGGATAGCTCAGTGGTCTAAGCACCTGCTTAGGCAAGTGTAGGGACCAGGATTCAATCTCCAGCACCACATGCCATGCTGGCCCCACTTTAGGGCATGCAGAGCCAGCTAACAAGACTAGGCACACACCTGTAATCCCAGAACTGGGGAGGCTGAAAATAGGAAGATCACTGCAAGTCCAAGCTGCATAGTGAGACGGTGTATCAAATACTTTTTTCTTTTTTTTTTTTTTTAAAGCATACAGATAGATATAAGCAAGTTGAGTGGACTGGAAGTGCCAAATATTTATTTGGATTTTTGAAAAAGGAAAAGAAATTTTTATATTGGGAAAATCAAAGTAAGCCCCACCTCCTGATGTGATGGTATGTATGTGCAATCCCAACACTCAGAAGGCTGAGGCAGGAAGATCACTACAAGTTCAAGGCCAACCTGGTCTGCATAGTGAGTTCAAGGACAGCCTGAACTACATAGCTAGACCGTGTCTCAGAAAACAAAACAAGACCCATGCAGAAGAGGCATTTGAGAGGGAAATAGTCCTATATTCTCAATGCCAATGAGAACCACTCAAGCCTTACTCCTATCTTGATGATGATTCTCAAGCTATTATCTTGTGTATTTGAGCAACATTAGCTGATCCAATTAGTTCAAAATAACTCAAACCTCTTTTCCTTCACCAGAAGGTTTAGCCTGAATTCTACAGATATTTTCATCTTCACATAGCCCAAGTGAATCCCATTTGTTCCAAGAAGAAAAAAACAAATGTCCAAAAACAATTCCCTCCTATGAATATGTAGCATGCTGCCTTGACTTCCAAGAAAAGTTGAATGCATGTCACATTCCTGATTTATAAATATGTGATTGCATATGTATCATGGATTGACAATTGGTGGTCAAATCAATGTGGTGTTCAGTGTGGAAGGCCCACCTGGAGGATTGTTGCCACCAACATAAAAAGGAGAACTGGAGGGGAAGAGGTGGTGTTGTTCGTTCTCCTGAGGAACTTGTCACACCAGTTTGCTGATATGGTCTCAGCTGTTCTCACCATTGAAGGAGCTCAGGACCTCATTATCACAGAATGGCTATGGTTCCTTTTAGGGGAGCTCTGGTCCTTAATTTGAACATCACTTCCTGGTTTCAGAGAGGAAGATGGTACACTGTTCAGTCTCCTGAAGAAGCTTGTCATGCTGCCCATCCTGATATAAACTCAGCTGTTATTGGAGGAACTCCAGAGACTTCACTGTTGCTAAGAATTGCATATCCCCAATCCTGCTGGCACAGGACCTTCATCCTGTTGGTGCAGACTTTCTATTTCCACTGTTGACCTTTGGGCCTTCTCAGTGCAGGTCCATGAAACAGGCCTGTGTGAGACACTGTCATGGGCTCTAGGCCTCCTGTTGAACTCCTGGGACACATTGTTATGGGCTATAGGTCTTCAGCTAGACTCATGCAGGACATTTTCATGGAATCCAGGCCCTCAGCTAGATTCTTTGAGTCTTTAGTGTGTGGACAGATTTCCTGCACTCTTGTGTACTATATCCTTTGGGTAGCTATTATAAAATAATCCTATAAATTATGTGTCCTGTATAAAATTATCCTCCTTGTAAGCTTTGACTAAAACAACATGAATGCCTCCCTTTCTATTGCTTTCTCTGTAAAATGCATTCGACTCAGCTGCTAGGCTGAGATAAGAGCCTGAAGTCCAATCTAACCTACACCACCCCTACCATTGGCTGCACAGACTGGACTAAGCCTGACTACATCAGGCTTCGTTCTCCCAACAGGAAAATTGGAGCCCAGGATGAACTTCTTTTGGTATCTCAAACTAAGAGGACTACAACAATTGGAACAATTTGGAACTACAACAAACCATATTGTGGCATGAACATACAAGAAAAATAACTTCTCAAGTGGTCTGATAAGAGAATAAAAAGATGTACAGGAAAAAACAGAAATACAAGTCTATGAAATCCAAAAGACAGAATTGCTGAGAATGTAACTTCATTGATTTCTGATGATTTTTCTAGTTCTTGGGTCTAGTTGTTGAGATTCTTGGGACAAATTCTCCTTAAAGTACTTAATCTAGTTGTAGTGCTTCTGGTACCTACCAAAAAAAGAAAGAAACATATGCTGGACCGCAGAGGGGAAAATAAAGCAAAGACCAGGTATGGGTGACATCACTTTGTTCCAATTGCCAGAACAAAGAAAAACAATCTCTTAGGAAGGCGATGGTTCACAGAGGTGTCATGTTCCAGCACTCAGCAACAAGCCCTATGCTGCTTGATGGGGAACTGCGATGGCCTGTGCCCAGCAAGGGCTGGGAGGCACTGTGCCTGTCACAGCCCTGTGATCACAGCAATTTGACAGCAGCTGCTAATGAGTCCCACAGTTGGGGTTGGGATTCTTCTGCCTGCTTCAGCAATGGAGAAAGCCCAGCTGGCTTCTTCACTCAGGTACTGGGGGGAAAAGTGCACAGGGGGAAGCTGCTTCCCTGGGTCAAAAACAATCACTGAAAAATCCTATCCAGGGGCCACTTTCAAAATCATAATCTGCACAGTGGGCAGGAAGCAAGAAGCTGCATGCAAAAACTTTGGGAAATTGATCCTTCTGCAAAGATAAATTTTATCCCTACCAGGATGAAATTTTTTCTCCTTTCCTTTGCTTCTACATTCATGGCATGGCCCTCTATCTTGTCTCTTTTCTGATTTTCTTGGCTAAATATCATGGCTATTGGTCTTTTCTCTTTTACTGGAAAGTAAACACTTTCTACCAGAAAGTAGAATCCAGGCCAAGTTCATTTCTAGCCTTGCCAAACTGCATAGCCTAATGCCTTGCACAGAAAATATGCTCAGTGATAAGTGGCTAAGAACATTGGCTCTGCCACTTACTACCTCTGTGATCTTAAGATATTTCTTACCCTCTTCAAGTCTCATTTTGCTTAATTATAAAATAGTGAATCTATTCCCTTGCTCTCCAGCTTATGCTCACATAAAGATTAAGATACATGTAAAGTTCCTTGCATGATAAAGGCCCACTCTGAGTGGTACCTATGATTTGTAAGCTTTGGGCATAAACGGTGACAGAACTAAACTGTGCCACATCTCTCCTATATATTTTGCTCTGGCTGTCCAACCTTACTTTGATTTCATCCCCAAATACCACAGTAGGAATGATGCACTAATAAAGGAGCTACACTAGAAAGCAACTGCACTAAACTAATCATGATGAGCACATAGTAAATGTCTGCATCGTGCCCAGCTTTCAAATGTGGAAAAATTATACCTGCTCATGCCAAATTAAAAACAGCTTCCAAACGCCTGATGCTATATTCATTTCCATGTCCCAGAAAGATGCTGACGGAAGGTTTTCAAAAACTTCAAAAAGATTCTTGCAATAATTGCATATTCATTAGACAAATTAGTTCTAGATTATTTTTAAAACCATAACTTGGAAAAAAGAACAACAAAGAATTGAATAGAATTATGCAGGAGTGATGTTTAGAATATAAAAATGTACAATACTATTCATTCTTTCTAAAAGCATTAAATAGGAAGGAAAGTGGGGGAGAAAGCAGCAAACCTAAAAATAAAAAGCTACATCAAGAAAAAAAATCATCTGTCTTTATGAAATTCAGTCCTTGGGAGGCAGATAAAGTTTTCCTAACAGTTTTGGTTGAGGGTGAATGCTGACTGTGTTTCCATCTCTCATGGAGAACATCTTTAGAGAAATAATAACCATTATAATCGCAGTATTACCCTGGCTGAAGTGGGTGAGTAACAGAGCGCGACCCTTGCAGCAAACATCTAGTAGGATCGTGCTCCCTCTGCTGTAACAGACCTGTGTCTCCTTTCTTGTTTCTAGCTTCACTGTTTACAAAATAAGCACTACCCCTTCACCCAGATGTTAGTAGAATGGGGAGTCAGGGGGGGGGGAGCCTCCATGAAAGCATCATGTAGCTCACAACTTCCTGCCTTGGAATACAATAAAAAATGGGAATACAGGGGCCGGCAAGATAGCTCAGTGGACTAAAGCGCCTGCTTAGGCAAGCTTAAGCAAGTGCAGGAGCTGTGGCACCACATGCCATGCCAGCCCCGCCCCCAAGGCAGGCTGAGCTCGCCACAGAGTGCAGGCAGGGTGGCGCTCGCCTGTAATCACAATGCGGAGGAGACTGAAAACAGAAGGATCATTACAGGCTGCCTAGTGAGACCCTGCAACAACCAAATACATAATTAAAAAGAAAAAAAAGGGGGAAACTACCCTTAGAATCTCCCAGCCAGGCAAACTCTTCATGCCATGAACCACAGAAGAACAAATGCTGGTGCTGCCACGTGGTGAAATTCAGTGACGCACTCCTCTCTTAAGCCATGTGTGCGTAATGTTAGGGTATAAATTAAAGCACCCAGTAATAATTGTTATTGCTTGCCAATGCCCAGTGAGGTGGACTATTTCACCATATGCAAAGGGTTGGCCAGCTTTCGCCTAGCAGAAAAATTAAAGCGCTTTTCACTGCTGCTGGTTCCAAAATCAACCCCGTCTTCATGACAGTACACCACTCAGTGAAAAAGGTAAACAGAGGAAAACAAGATCATAGAATTAGCGAGGACTACAAAGAAAAGAAGCAGAGGTCCTTGGGGTGGGAGGAGTCGGCATTATTTACAGTGGGAAAGGGTCAGAGGAAACTAGCATTTTTATTCAGTAATGTACTGTGGCTAAGAAAGGAGGCACCAGTGAAGAAAGAGGTGGGGCTGAACCCAATTTAGCTGAAGGCCTCAAGCAATAGAAATGTATTTTCTCAGTTCTGGAAGCCAGAGTCCATGGTGAAGGTGTCAGCAGGTTCGATTTCTTCGAGGGCCCTCTCCTGGGCCGTTAGGTGGGAGCGTCTCCCCACGCGCTCACATGGTCGCACCTCAGCACACCTGCGTAACGCTGTGCGGCTGCATTTCCTCTCCATAGAGGCCACCTGCCACCTAGGAATAGAACCCACTCTGATGGCCTCATTTGAACAGTCACCTGTGAAAGGCCCTGACTTCAAATATAGCCACACTCAAAGTACGGGGGGCTAGAGCTTCAGCACATGAATTAGGATTGAAAATGGGACACAGTTCAGTCACTTACAACCTGAGGGGCATGGGAGACAAGCAATTAGAGAAAATGCAGCTTGACCCCAGAGAGGCAGGGTAGCATAACGAAGTGATGCAAGCTGGCATTCATTGCTGCTGTGATTGTTACTGTTGAACGTTACTATCGCTGCCTCTGCTCAAGCAATACCAGCCTTCAGACAGGGTGGGGCTCCAGAAGGCAAGCAACCTTCGGCCGAGCCTGACTTCGACCTCCTCCTTGTGCCTGAGCATGGACAGAGGCTGAGAATCTATGAAAACTCCTTGTGAAAAGAGGCAGAAGAAGGCTGTAGAAGGAAGAAGGAAGGAACTAGGTAAGGCCGAGGTAAGGTGAGTGACTCCGTGTAGTGTTGAGCCTGTAGTGTTGAGCTGGACAGTACTCCACAATCCCAGACTAAATTCCCTGTGGGGAGAGATGCTGTCTGAGTTTGTTTTGTTTTGTTTTGTTTTGTTTTTGTTTTTGTTTTGCTGGCTCAGCACCCCCTCAGAGTGGGGCTGGCACAGCATGTGGTGCTGGGGTTGGAACCACCCCTGAGCCTACCTAAGCTTGCCTAAGTAGGTGCTTTAGACCGCGGAGCTATCTCACCCACCCCTGACTTACCCATTTTTAAATCCTTCTCTTAGCACAGTGCCTGGCTTTTAATTTAATGAATAATAGTGAATGAATATTTATAATACAAACAAGCAACCCAACCATCTGTATCCTTTCTCTCAATGAGACACATAATATGACATTTTCCTCATACCCAGCCCCATCATATTCTATAGCAATGAGAACTTAGCGGGAGAGGGTCTTCCCCCAGCCCCACCTAAAGACAGATCCCTAATTCCACTTTAGGAACAACAGCAGACAAAATGCTCAAGAGCAGTCTGAAAACTGTGAAGAGTTCATTTAAGGCTGCTTCAGTTACCTTAAAAAAAAATAACATCCGGACAGATTTTTTAAATTTATATGTGGGCCAATTTATGCAAGAGAAGGCAGAACATGGGTTCAGAACATGAATTACTTGCCCCTTTTGTCTCCCAATTTCTTAGAGAAAATGTAGTGAGTAACTCATAGCATGTCAATATAATAAAGTACCCAACATTTGGGTAAATTATACATTAGCTGCAGCAATTGTTCAGCTTTTAAAAAGAATTTCCAAATAAAAAGGGAATTTGTAAAAAAACATTTAGTGCATTTTGTGCAATGTCCTGCAGTCTTGAAAAGTACATCATAATAGAACTGAAATGGTCTGATGGCATTCTACCCGCATTTGGTCTAATTTTCCTAATGTTTTTTTTCCAGCTGCTCTATTAAAGTAGGACAAATTGTCACCTTGAGAGATGATTATAGAAAAGTAATAAAATAACTACAGATTTTTTTTAAAAAATTGTCATTCACATCCAGAGATGCTAAATGACCACCAAGAAAATAGCTAGGTTCACCTGAGTGGAGGTGTTCTCCCTGGTTGCTACTACGTCAATGCTGCTGTTATTTAACAACCCGGCTGTGTTAACAGGACCGTTCTAGAAATGGAGCTGAGGCCTTCTGATCTCTAAGTCTCTAAGAAGCTTTTAAAAAGAAAGTACACAACATAACAGGTCAAGAAAGGTGGGCTCACATCTTAGCTCTTCTATTTGCTGGCTTTGTACCCCTAAAATGTGCATGCTTAAAAACTGTCAGACAAACTCAATATGAGAGACATTCTACAAAGTTAGTGACTGACTCTTCAGCCAATGTCAGTCATGAAAGTCAGTAAAATACCGATGAGCTCCTCTTGAGTAAGATTACTAACAGAGCATGAGGCATGACTACTAAGAGCAATATGTGACCCTAGACTGGATCCTAATCGAAAAAGAATGTAGTAGAGCACACCATTAAGTGAACTGACAAAATTGACATCTTTTACTTACTGATGTTTGTTGCCTTTTCAGATTTTGTCCCACCAGTTAGAATTTCACAGGGGGAAGGACATTTTCTAACTTATTTGCTTTGCTTATTCATCATGCAATGATTTTTTTAAATACATGTATAAATGAATAGTATCATGTTCTACAAACTACTAATGGTTTTCAATGTATGTCACATACTTTAAAGCAATTATCTTATTTAGTTCTAAACAAATAAATAGAGCACAGTGGATACTATGAGCCCTGTTTCACAGATTAATAAATTAAGAATTTCACCAAAGTTTCTATTTCCTGATGGAGCCAGAGGTGAAGCCAAGACCTGAACCAAGTCTGGACTCTTGAGTTCTTGGGTTTTATTGCATGGCACAGCCTCCTAAAAGCAAGAATGTTCCAAGTCTTCACTTCTAATGTTCAGCCTCTCCTTATCATCCTGAAACCATACATGCAAAAGGCTAGACAAGGATACATTTGCTTTTGCTGCTTCTCTTTGACACAAGTCCTTCAGCTCCTATGGGTGATGAGAAGGCCTTTAATGTGATGAATCAATAGCTGATCCTTGTCTACCTTCATCACTACAGTGACAAATGGAAGCTTCAGAAACATTCCAGGTCTTTAAAGTACCTTGTTTGTTGCCCTCAAATCTCAGTTTAGCAATTTTCACAACATTAGCTTGTCCTTTGGATGAGATATGAAAGTCTCAGTAGTAATTTAGGGCATGACTTGCGTCAGTGGTAATAGTAGCTGAAGTTGTGTCCATGCTTCATAAAAGTAAAATTTTAAAAAGTCATTAGAATATTCTGAAGAAGTCCTTGTCAGACATTTATTAATAGACCTCTTTACTTCCAGGTACTGTTTTCAAGGAGTTTCTAGTCCAGTGAATAAAAAAGACAAGCACAAAATGTGTGCCCTCAGAAGGGACAGACAGGAATACAACGAAGGCAAAGAAACCAAGAACGACCTCCAGGGGAAATAACTCTGCTGGCACCTGGAGAATCCATGAGGGCTTCTCAGATTAAGGAAAAAACAGTATCAAATCTTTTCAGCAGAAAGAACTCAGGTTCAGTGGTTTGACAGTGACACAGAATTGCACACTGGGAGAGTTTAAGGAAGTTTCATGCACTAGAACATTAGAGTTAGGGTGATAGCGAGCAAGACAGTTGCAAACCAAGGCGGGGCCTGGAGGTTCAGACTCCATTCTCAGAGGCAAAGTCACTGTCAACTTCTCATCAGAATGATTTTCCTCAAGCTTAGCTCAAAGGATTACAGGCTGACACAGGTAGGCTGGCATGGAGGCTGCCCTAATAGGGGTCCAGGCAGGCTATTGCTACCACCAACTATTTTTGTGAAAATGGTTAAATATAAAGAATTAGCCAGATATTACAAAAGCTAAAAAGACCAAAAAGAGACACTGGAGTATCACAAATGTAGTCGCTTAAGGAAACAGTTAACCCCTGTGAACCTGAGGAAATGAAGAAGATATTGATGTTATTAAAATTTATAAATTTGGAGGGAGGGTGCAGCAGATGGCAAACCCAGAGCTCCCAGGAGAAGATGCTGCCTGGAAGGCGCCAGTTCCTCTGCAATTTGCACAGTCTGGCAGGGCTGACGTTCACACTTCCCAGGAGATGCTGGCTGGCAAGTGCCAGTGTCTCAGAGAGCTCCAGGGGGCAGGTTCTGAGAGCCTTAGGAAACCCACAGACTGGAATCAACAGCTGCCAAGGAAAGCAAGTATCACTCCCGAGATGAAGAAGCATTGCCCGGTTATGTTGATAGGATGGAACATGGTTCTTCTTTCCTATCTAGTTGCGTATCTTCTTCTGGCCTCTCCTGTATGGGGAGAGTTCAACAGAGAACGACGCAGCAAAGGAGAAAAGTGGTTTGCCAAGTCCCAGCCCCAGTATCAAAGAGCTGAGTAACAAAGGTGGATTTGGGGCTGTCAGATAATAGCTTACAACAGTCTTCGGGCTCCTTTCTCCCTGACCGGAAGTGGAGGACCAGACTTGGATTCAATGCATTTAAGCACGTTCCACAGGGAGGGAGTGCAAGGAGGAGGAGGAGGAAGTGAAGCTCATACTCTCCCGGGCTGACTTGTGAGGAAGGAAGCACAGCTGAGGCCCGGGCAGCCTGAGGTCACTGACAGCAGCAGTCATTTCATCCTGCGCCGTTTGTATCCTTGCTGCTGCATGCATCACAAGGCTCATATCTTTCTCAAACATTGACTTTATGGTGGATGTGGATATTTTCATGCTATTCACTGTATTTCTGATGTCCTGTGGATCCTCTTTTCTCAGTCTTCTAACTACAGTTCAATTCAATTCCAATTCAGCTTAGCAGTGAAGCATGTGACCCATGTCTAAGCCAATCAAAAATCCACATTCTCCAGCCATCGTGATTGATTGGTGCAGGCTGTTCAAGTGATCCAGTGAGACTCCCGGAAATCAGAAGATGCTCTATGCTTCCATCTGAAACTTTGGCTGGAATTGAAGGATGTGGGAAATGCTATAGCAACATCCCCACAGAGGTGAGCTAGTTTGCATATAGGCTTCTACGTCAGAATGGAGAGAACAGAAACCAGAAACAGGTCTTGGTTGCGCCATTTAAGCGGCAAACTGTACCTCAAGCCAAACCTTTTGTCTGGAAAACTAAATCGGGCAAGTTATTAAATTTTCATCTTTATTTAAGCCATCTAGAGTGAAGATTTCTTTCATTAGCCACAAAAAGGTACTGATACAGGACCAGTGTCATACATCTGTGTCTCTACATTTTCCCCCCTTTTCAAAATAACCTTTCTTTCCCTTTTTGGATCATGATGCCCGCTGGAAAAATGGCCTTAAAGTAACTCTGTTAATCAAATGAAATTTAGGCAGCCCCCCCCCAGTAAACAAAATTACAACAAGGATTATTTCATCCTGATTAAATTGTCACATTTGAAATACTTAAACATTTGCAATTGTTGCAACTCTAACAAAGTTATGAAGAAAAGGATATGTTCATGCATTGTGGGTGACAGCATAAATTGATACAAGTATTTTGGAAATTTATGTTGTAACATGTACTAAAATTGTTTAGGTGCCTTGACTCAGTAAGCCCACTCACAGAAACTGGCCTTAAGAAAATACTGTACAGACCTCTATCGTGCCTCTAGCTTAGCAATGTCCTCTTTAAAGACCGGTTAATAAAACTAGATAAATTTTACTAATAACAGAATATCAGGTTCCTATCTATTTTCAAGACTCTGAATAATAATTTTGCAACACTTTAAATATTACTACATATTAATTAACCTTGAGTTAATTTTTTAGAACTTACAATAATTTAAATAAATTCTCTTTACATGTAACTATTATTCAAACCTTGAACTGTGCGCCCTTTACTTGTTTATGGCTCATCTGTCCAAAATAGGAAGCTCCTTACAATGAAGTATTACAGCTTTAGAATTATCTGGCAACATTTCAACTGACAGATGTTTAGTATCTACCCACTATGACATGGGAGCTACATAGGAGCAAACAAAACTGGTAACAGACAGAGAGATAAATATCTCCCTGGGAACATAGGTACTTTAAAGAATGGAAAATAAAGCCAGAACAAACACCAAAACCTCAGTCCCACAATAAATTCCCAAAAAGCTTCAGAAATTCTCAGTGATCTCTGAGTTTTTCTCAGAGACCCCAATCTTAATGCAGACAGAGCCAACAACAGTCATGGCTTCAGGGGCCCTTCATGAGTCCTATGACCAGAGGATGGAGTGGCTGAGTACCTATCCACGCTCTTCTGACCCTAGGCTCATTCTATGACTTAGGGTGGTGGTGGTGAACCTTGTAGAGCTTTCAGGGACACAGATAGTCTGCTGTGGCACGCATGGTGTAAGTTTGCCACACTGACCCAAGATCTCTGAATATTTCATGCTATTTCACACTTTGTGCTTTCCAACAATTTCTTCCCTCCTTAGCCACCTGATGAGGGCATCCCTCCAGATCCACACATGTGAGCTCTTCTCTGTGATGCTGGCCCTAAATCCCCTCCCTCCCTGATCCATGCTGATCCTGTCACTTGCATTTATGATTAATTGTGGCATTATCCCATAGTCTCTAATTACTCACCTGGATAATTTTTTTCCATGATGCCACAAACTCCTTGAGGTTCTCATTAATCTTTGTATCTCAGTGTTTAAAACAGTGCTGAACTCATCCTCAATAAATGCTCATTGAATTGATTACTGAATAAATTTTAAGCTAAATGCACTGCAGTGTTTCTGAGGGTTGTGGTTGCTCAGACAAAAAAGACTTACATGTATTTTACCTATTTTATTGTTACTTAGATCTTGCATTGTGGCTCTTTCACTGCAATCTAATTCAGCAAGCCTGTGTGTATCCATGTGTTTAGACACAAGCAAACTTACATGTGCAAACACACACACACACACACACACACACACACACACATTCTGCAAACCTCAGGTGTAAGTATGCTATATGTTTCTGAATAATTGCAAAGGAAATACTCAACAGAATTTCCCCTAAAACAGCACCATGTTTCTAGCAAGAGAGTTGGGTTGACACTTTTATAAGGTAAAAGTGCTCAGTGTTTTCACCCAAGGGGTGACATGTTGTTTAATGGTGTTAATTTTCCAACATAAACACTTTATGCTACAACAAAATTCTAACTAAATGCTTGTCAGGTCAACAATTACAAATGACAAAGGGAAGATAGATT
This sequence comes from Octodon degus, assembly GCF_000260255.1. NCBI lineage: Eukaryota > Metazoa > Chordata > Mammalia > Rodentia > Octodontidae > Octodon > Octodon degus. The sequence goes on from NW_004524616.1 coordinate 767,080, forward strand.
AATTCTTGCAAGAATGAACTTGAATTATTCTAAAAAGCAAGTATTAAAAAAAAACAATTTGACATAGATTAATTAGCTCTGTATCTTCATAAAATAAGGTCTTTTTTGGCTTGAATTTCACTCCAATTTGCCTATAGTGTTAAGTATACACATTTGCTGCACTTGCTCAATTTTTGTCTAGATTTAATCTGAATTTTCCATGATCATTTTAGCTCTTCCCACAACTACAGTGTCTCAGTTTAAGAATACATTTTCGCTTCCACAAGTTACCAAGTGGATTTCTAGCACAAGCAGTCATTGGACAAAGAGATATGAAAATACATGTGGGCCTCATTGAGCAAGTCTATTAGACCCCAGATGCACAAAACTAACAAACCTGTCACCTGTAAATTCATCAAGGTACAGATTGTTCTCAATTCTATACACCAGTTTTAAAATATTGACCTGAAGGAGTCATTATACAGGGGAGCAAAGACTAATTTTCAAGGTGTTGCAGTGCAGAATTGTTCATGGCAGAAAAAAAGAGAAACAATTCTTTAAAAATAGAAGAATTTGAGCACCCAGGTGTTGAAATGTTGCTCATCCCCTACAAGTGATATTTTAGAAAGCACAGCAACCTTTGGAGAAATTTTATGGGAGGATGGGTCACAGCACGATCTGGAGAGGGCACCAGGAATGACCCCGCGCGTGCATGCTACCTCCTGTTCCAAATCCCAGTCCTACCGCTCACAAGCTTCATCACTGTGAGCAAATCATCAGATCCAGGGCCTCGTTTCCTCACCTGAAAATGGGTATATGTGACAGGATCTAGAACATAAAGTTGCTGTGAGAATGAATCACTATAAATAAATAAATATTGAAAAGCCCTTGAATGTATATAAATCACCTAGTAGGCATTAAAAGGCAACATACATATTCTTCTTAATAAGAGCTACTTTAGGTTTCTGTTTTCAAATACAGTGTATGAATAGATTATATTATATTTAAGAAAAACTTAGAACAACATACCTCAAAATATTAGCAATGTCTAAGGATAATTTTAGGGTTTTTCTTTATGCTTAACTATGAGAATGAACACTAGCAACAGGAACCAAACTGCCTGAAAGAGCCCAAAATACCTTTTTTTTTTTTTTTTTTTTTTTTTTTTTTTTTTTTTTTTAATGTATTTGGTTGTTGCAGGGTGCCACTACACAGCTCGGACTCGTGGTGATCCTCCTGCTTTCAGCCTCCCCAGCGCTGGGATTACAGATGTGCGCCACCTGGCCCAGACACTGCCCAGCTCAGCCCGCCCCGGGAGCGGGGCTAAAACCTAAAATACTTACTACCTGGCCTTTTACAGAAAAAGCTTCCCAAAACCTGCTCTTTGCAATTATCTCATCTGAAAAACTAATTTGAAAATTTGGGGAAAACTCCCATAAAAGCTGTCTGTTTAGATAACAAAGGCCTTTTGGGTAGTTTGGGTCTGTTAGCTAAAATCATTGATGAACTGGGAAATACACACTGTGCCTTTAAGTTTAATGCATTTAATACTTGAGAAGAATTGTGAGAAGACATTTTGTGACATTTGGAGCGGTTTTGATTCCAGCTGCCTGTTATCTGACACTCCAAAGTAAAATCACTAAACATTTGCAGCCCACTTACTTCAAAGCTCACATATGCAACCTGTGATTCTCCTGATGCCCCTCAAATAAAAAAAAAAAAACAATCATTTTAGAGATGATACGGTTTGCAAGGCAATGAAAAATAGACTTTTGGTATTATTATTATTCTTCAGTGAAAAGAGCGTGAAGGCATTTTCGCAAGCTTCCTCATATCCATTTCTGTAATAAATACCCAGAAAGTTTAGATTTCAATTCCAATGCACAACACTTCATGTATTCATTCATTCAATAATTTTTAACTGAGGCACTACTGTACACTGGACACTGTTGTTTCTTATAGAACAGGAAACAGAGAAGTATCCATAACTTTATCAAATATCCCTTATCAATGCTATTCTTATTCTTAAATAAGATGAAATAACAGAAACAACCTTTTTATCTTAGAGCACACACTCTACAGAACTGTAAACAGTATATGGCATAATATGGCACAATTATCCTGTTGAGCTGCTAAAACAAAAGCTCTAAACTGGATAGATTATAAATGATCTGTTTTGGGCTGGCAAGACAGCTAAGCAGACTAAGCACCTGCCTGGCAAGTGCAGGGACCAGGGCTGGATCCTCAGCACCACATGCCACACCAGGCCCACCTCCAGGTGCTCTGAGCAGCACCGAAACCAGGCATGGTGGCATATGCCTATAATCCCAGCACTGGAGAGCCTGAAAACAGAAGGATCACTACTAGTCCAAGCTGTGTAGTGAGACCTTGTACCAAATATATTAAAAAATAATAAATGAATAATCTGTTTCTCACAGTTCTGGAGACTGGGAAGTTCAATATGAAGGTACTAACAGACTGGGTGCCTGATATGGGCGCGTCCTGGCTCACAGAGCACCACCTTCTCACTGTGTTCTCCCCTGCTGACGGAGAAGGCAGCCCTCTGAGGCCTCCTTCAGAAGGTCACTGTTTCCACTCATGAGGGCCCTACTCTGCCCTTCTGATAGAGTCCCCTCCAAAGACATCCTCCTGACGACACTATCATCCTGGGAATATGACTTCAACATAGAAATTGGGAGAGGGAGGGGCATGAACACGGATTCCGTGACTGCAGTGTGTATGCAGATGGGAGCGGCCAGCACACCAGCGTGGCCCCTGCCACCCCCTTAGCTAACTCCACACTGGGGAAGCTTCACAGACAAAGAGACATTGGAAGGGAGCCCAAAAGAGGAGCAAAGCAGGGTCCCATGAGTTATGTGAGGGGAGAATACCCTTGCCACAAAGTTCACATGCTGCACTGTTGAGGACTTGGGGGAACTGGGAACATGGTATAATATTTAACACTCTCAAGTTAAATCTTAGGATTATACTTACCCTTAACACACACACACACACACACACACACACACACACACACATACTTATGCACAAATGAATATATTAAAAGAGTGGGAGAGCTGACTTATTCACTTGCTACTGCATGGCAAGTCTGAAGGTGAAATGCAGGCTTACTCCAGTGGCCAAGGTTTTTTGCCACTCTGTGATATGCATCTCCTTCCTCCTCCGGGACATTAATGAACCCGGAAAACCTTTGGATGTGGACTGATTTCCCACTCCGGCTTACATGACATTGAACTATTCTAAGGAAAGGCTGATTTCAGAACCACATGGTTTTGCTATAAGATTTCTAAATTGAAGTAGAAAAATGTCAAAAGCTGTCATTTAAGCTAAGCTAGCCCCAGACTCTCTAGCACTTCATCAACTCACTCGCCCACGGTCACCAGCACAGTCACTTTGCAGATTTCTTTTCTAAAAATAAAACATTACCATCAATTCTTTGGAACATTGGAGATTCTAGAAAGAGACCTTCGTGTTCAGTGGAATCCAATTGCCCTTTTTCCTGGCTTCCTGGTCCCCATGAGGCACGTCACTTCCTAGGATGGATACAGGCTCAGGAAGCAGGATGTAAGCACTGAAGAAATGGCTCATGCAGAAAGCCATTCTTTTTTCAAAGCAACCACAGACATGGAAAGACACAGCCAAGTTTCTACCTGTGGTCATTTAATTCCCATTGGACAGGAGAAAAAAAAGTAAGCGTAGTGGAGTGGTATGAGCCCTGCAAATGCAATAGCATCTCTGACCATGAACAGCACCCCCAACTTTTTCTCTCTAGTCATTAGCCTGTAATTATTCCAGAACAAATAGACCTAGACCCAAATCCCAAATCCTACATGTTAACTAGACAGCTGTAGGCAACTTAAGTAATGAAAATGAAACTCAGCTTACTGACACAGCATGCACAAAAAGTACTTTCCTAAATCCCAGCCCACTCTTAATGCTAGTGTCAGAATCTGCTTCACCTGCCAGTGTGTCTTCATCAGACAGAAGCAGAGAGGGGAATACTTTCAACAGTTCAGCAAGGCCTCAGAGCCCACCTGGACCACTGAGGCTAGGACTGTCCACCCCAGGCCAGTACTCCCAAGCATCATCTCTGTGTGACCACTTGTGCAAACTGTAGTCACCATGAGCCAAGTTCTAGGAGAACCCGAGAGCAATGAAGACAGCGTATAACTAAAGCAGGAGATATTGAGAATCACTGCAGACTCAAATGAGGGCACCACTGCATAGTGAGAAGGGGTCTTTGGTAGAAGTTTTAAATTACCATTATTGTTCCTATTTTACAGATAAAAACGCTGAAGAACACATAGGTATTTAAAATGTAAGTTGCAGCATCCACATTCAAACATGTCTACCTCAGAAGCGAAGGCTGCACACATAACCTTTACCTTTTCCCACCTCTCTTTTGGCCTCAACTGTCCCCTCAACTTAATTAAATATGACAGTCCACTAAGTGATTTTCATGGTTTAGATGAGAAGAGAGAATTTGACCATATAAAAATCTGAGGCAATGTTATAAAAACCTAGGGTAGAATTTTAATGTAATTGCTTAGTTCAGCTGAAGCTGAGAGAAGTCTCAGGACCATGAATAATGTGACTGGTTTTGAAAGAAGCTCTTTATTTTCTAAGACTACAGGTCTCCTAATGACTATTAGGTGAAAAGAGGACTTGATGGAAGAGTTTGATGCAGTTTCTCATGCCAAAATACAAGGTGCCATTTAGTAGGTGGCAGCCATGTCACCAAAGGATCATAGCAGCAATTTCTAAAGATCCACAAACAATCTACAAATGATTATCATTTTAATGAACTGTAGGCCTTACAAATTGTATCACTTTGTAAGCAACTTCACAAGTTTAAAATAGAGAATAAAGGGAACACGCGACTAATTTTTTAAATTTATCACCTGATATATACATTAACTTATATTGCTGCAATGTTTATTAAGGACTTCTTAATTCTATCCCTACATATACTCATAAGAAGTATCTTCTCATAAATATGTATGCACACAAGTCTGTGAATTTATGATAATCTGTGCATAGCATACCAGGTCCAGTAATTTGCAAATGAAAGAGCCCTCCAAATCTACCAGTCATACAGACCACTCCCCATCTCATCTCTGGCAGAAGAAAGAACTGTACCTACAGGATCAAAATGCCCAAATATAGAAAAATTACAGTAGGTATATTTTAATGTGTTGGTTTTTTCCTTTATTTTTTCTTTTTTTTTTTTAAGCCACTTGGGGAAATCAACAATTCCCTGCTTTGATGCGATCCTGACAGCATGCATCAGGATAGTTCTGTGACACAAATTAAGAAAGAAAAAATCCTGACAACTGGTTTTAAAATCTCTCATAATAAGAAGCCAAGAGGAAAAGCTATTCAAAGTACCCTATTTTCTGAAGAGCTAAGAAGCCTTTCCCTGAAGCTCCCCCAACCCCAGCAGGCTCCATTCACATCGGTTGGCCGGGATTGCCTCACAGGCATGCTTCTAAGGCAGATACAGGATAAGCATCAAACTGTCCTAAGTCACAGATTCTTCAAGCCTTCTACAACCTTCCGTCCACCCCTAACAAAACTATAAGCCAGAAGTTGGAGAAGATACCCTGCAGGCTCATAGTCTGCATTCAGTACAAGCATTCTCAAAGGTAGACCATAAGGAGGAAAAGGAGTCATTTAACACATTTATATATCATTATTTCCCTTTCTATCAAAGACAGCAAATACTGTCAAATAAAGCAATCACTCATCTCTCAACCCTGACAAAAATGTATGCTAGTCATGCAAATAGAAAGTTGGATCCTAGTTAGAAGCTACATTCGCCAATCTTCTACAGGTCTGTGCAGCACCTCTCGGCCATCAGGTGACAGGCTTGCTAAGCCTCTGGAAAAAGCAAATCAGATCACCAAACAAACACAATCTATTCAGGTAGCTATTTAGTGATGCTAAACATGAGATAGAAATTGTGGTGCAAATTATCTAAAATCCAAGGTCAAATGACTTAAACAAGTGATTCAGAGAGTGAGCCTTAAATGAAGCTTGTTGATTCACCAGCTCAAAACTATCGCCAAGTGCCTGTGGTGTCTCATCTTCTTTTGTTCTTGAATAGTGGACTCAGCTTCATTATCAGACTCTACATAAGGAATATGACCCCAACATGCCCAATGGCTCAAGCTTTATTCTTACCACAATAAAATACCTACTCCTAATTCAGCTTGTACCATCCAAGCCTGTTTCAAGGGAACGAATAATGTCAGTTCCAATAGTTCATTACCAGTCCTTGCATCTCTACCATTGTCCTGAAATGGATCATCTGACTAAACCCACAAATTGGCTTAGGTCAATCATTGTCTAATTCTTGTACTTTACATGGGGGTCAATCTCACCCAAAAACCACACCAAAAAGGGGTGTGATCAGTGTTTACTTGAAGAAAACAGAGAAGAAAGAAGTAGGCATACAAATGTCCACAACACCTGGCTTCACTAAAGGAATTTTTCCAGCAAACATCCAGGCTGAAGGACTATTTGAAAGCTACATTTGATAAAACCACATGGCTAGTTTTATTCATTCAGCTTAAAGAAATAAATCCATAAAACTATGGCATATTTTATTCAACTGCCTGAGAATCACAATCATGATTCCTAGCAGGTTTTGTGGCTACAATTCTTCCTGATGAAGCATCGTGTCAAAGCAGCTTTTGGACTCATGCTTACTGGGCTGTAACCATTGTTAATCAAACTTAAGATTTAGTGGCTGGCATTAGACACAAGATATGAGACAAGGGCTTGGTTAAGTGATGAGATGGTGGCACAGATTGGCACAGGGATTGTTTTCACTCAGTTGCCTTCCACTGATGGATCAAAGCACTTTGAGCACAAGTCAACCAGGAGGAAATTCCAAAACCTACATCAGTCCATCTATCTCTCAACTGTAGCCTGGAATCAAAGTAAGAGACATAGAGGGAATCCCCACCTTTCAATGATCTATGAAACAATGAGATGAGAAACAAGCAAAACAGGATCTTCAGTCCAAAATATGCTGTTACTGTTGAAACCTCCCAAGGCCACAACAAACCATCAATAGCAGATTGGTGTACTCAGCACATATGCATTGGACAAATCACTAGTTGAGCAGCTTGTTTGATGTTTCTAAGATTCTATTTCCTCCTCTGCAAAATGGGATCAATATAATGGAGTAGATAGCTTGTGAAGTATCTGCCTGTTCCACAGTTATTGCTCTTAACTGTCCTCCAATACATAGAGGAGCCACTTGATACATAGTTCTATAACAGCCATTTTCCAAAGAGCCATAGTTATCAGACCAGAAGTAAAATCTAGCCAAAGCTGGGCCATCCTGGTAATATTTAGAACAGGATTCAAAAAGGAATATGAATTTCCTTCAGAGCAGTGAGGCCAGTAAAACAGTAACTCAAGTTGCTGGCAGCCAGACTGTCCTACAGTGCAGAGAAAGGTGCTTATGAGAAACCACTAAAATGCAGACATACAGATGAGCTAAAAGGAAACCGAGAGAATCCCCACTGCTTCGCAGGCCTCTCAGGGTCCAGCAGATCCCCATTCAGTATTTCCGTAGCAGAACATTGTCGTCCTTCCTCAAACCACTTTTCTTGTATAAAATGTCCAAGTTTGTTTCTACTACTTGCAAGCATAGAGTTTACACCATATGTACGTGTTTAGCACTGGGTGACCTTGAGATTAAGAGATAGCAATAGCTTAGAAATGGAACCCACTATCAAAAGTAACACTAATATGTCTGGAAACCCATGTACTGTTTTTAATAAAAGATTAAAATTATTTTACAGGAAAGTGTCTCCTGACATGGAAAGAGGTTTAGTATTAAGCAGATGTTCACGTTACCAAAACAGAAATTGTTTGTACCAAGTGTCGTCAAACTTTTTAAATAAAGAGCCAGATGAAAATTATAACATTTGTGGCATCAACTCTGTTCTACAGTTGCACTGAGGAAGCTGATAGAGATAATGTGAAGACAAATGAACCTGTTTGTATTCCAATAAGGTTTTATTTATGGGCACGAATATGTAAATTTCATATGAATTTTTTATGTCATAAAATAGTCTTTTATATTTTTTCAGCCACTAAAATATATAAAGTGTAAAATCCATTCTTAATGAGAACACAAAAAAAATTGTAAAGTCTTACTATAAAATTAAAGATTAAAAATAAAATAAAATCATGTATCTTACAGTAGCAGATTTCAGGGATACTTAGTTTCTTTTTGCTCATTTATACTTTTTATTTTTCTGACATGGGCACATATTTGTTGTGAATTTTTTAGATAAATTATCAAATAGAAGAAAGGTAGTGTCACAAAATATATCTAAAGGAAAAAAAGAAGCAGGAAAATGACAGCATTAGGGTCCCTCCCAAGGGCCCCTGTGCTCTGGCAGTGTTCCACGGACACCGGTGGCCAGCCGATGGCACTCGTGCCGCAGCAGGTACACAGAGCCCTCTCTGTCGCACGCAAGCCAAGCTGCCCCAGCATCACCCTAGCAACTGAGCATGCAAGTTTCATTGCAGTCCTGGCACTCTGCAATAAATAAGTCATTTAGGGGTTGCAGTGTGAGTCCTTGGTCTCTAAAAGCTTGCCATCACTGTCTGAGGAGCTAATGTGGATCTCAGTCTCACCAGAAACTATGTCAGCATCACTAAAGCATAGCAGAAAACCTTGTCCAAGACAAGCTTCCCACACCAACACAGTGCCCTAGCTTCTGCTTTCTAGACCTCCAATTCTAGAAGTTACAGCAGCAGCCCCATACCCTAGAACCACAGTGCTTTCCAGAAGGAATGAAACAAGCTAATGAGCATAACTACTTCTCCTAGGATCCAGTTGATCAATGGCTTGTGGATTTTCCTTTATAGAAGGGAGTTCAAGGGTGCAACCATTCAAACTCTCACTACAATCTGAAAGCTTCTGCACACCAGCTGGGCCTGCTCCATCACCAACCTCTGACAATATGAACTGCATCTATGCAGTGCAATCCCACATCTATATGTGCCACCCAAAAGGTATATTTGCTCTGCTAAGAGCTGCAGGTCATGTTCCCAGTGTCAATTAGTTGAAAACCTAACAGAATTAGTGATTGGCATAATGGTGCTACACTTGTGGCACCCATTAGCTCTTTGCATGACTTTACTTTTCCCATGAAATATTAGTAACCCCAGGTGGGAAACTGAGGCTTGGGCCCCAAAGTCACCCAGAGGCCAAGTGGAAAGGCAAAACCAAGATTCAATCCCATGTGGAATTTCAAAATGGCCAAACATTCATGTCCTCAGGCTCCACTGTAAGTTCACATCTGGAAGAGCTGTCAGGAATACAGTCTCAAGCCCCAGTTGCAGATCTGCTCCTCTTGATGCTGTATTTGACCCTGATCCTGCCACAAGTGATTTGTTTGCCCTTCAGATTTCAAAGACAAAGAAGAGAAAGAGATCTTTCAAGTACCTGTGAGCCAGATGGCACACCACCATTTCGATGCTGTCACCTTCTTTTTCCTTACAACGATTCTAATTTCATGTCTATTATGCAAGTATATAGAGGAGGAACCTGAGGCTCAGGGAAGTTAAATGATTTGTCTAGTATCTACAGCCAGTGAGTGGCAGGGCCACAATTGGACCCCAGTGATGGTAGCAACTCTGCCTTCCTGGCTTTCATGTCAGGGGACAAAGTAGCCAGCTTGGGAAAGGCATCTGCTGACTTTTGAGATTTGGGTCTACCTCTGGTTTTGATGGACTGTAATTTCTATGTTATTACAGTGCTCCCTTTATCCATTATTTATATCCTCATTCAACTGTGGTCCAAAAATGCAAAATGAAAAATTCCACAAATAAACAATCTGTAATTTTTTAATTATTTTTATTGATATTGTTATAACTTCCATTATATTATAAGTTACTGCTCATCTCTTACTGTGTTTTGTTTATAAATTAAACTTTATCTAAGTATATGTATGGAAAGGAGAACATAACACTATCCATAGTTTACAGGTAAACAATGGAGATTAGAAGAAACTCCTGGGGCCGGGGAGATGGTTCAGTACAGTAAGCACTTCCCTGGCAAGCACAAGGACCTGAGTTCAAGCCCCAGTTCTTTAAAAAAAAAAAAAAAAAAAAAAGCAATTCCTCCATGGATAAAGGGAAATGACTGTATAAACTTTAATCTATAAAACCCACATGAGGAACAACAAGAAGAGAACATTTAATTGTCTTCATCAGTACTGAGACTTTCTTTTTAACCCTTGTTAAATTAGAATGTTTATTTCCCTTATGAGGGTATCTACAAGATGCTGAAATGGCAACCTTTGCAAACGACAAGTTCTTCTTTAATAAAAGTACAAACAGAAATTAGTCCCAGGGTAACTACCAAGTCCACCAACAGCCAAAGAAAAATGAAGTGCTCTAAATGAACACTGAAAATGGGGAATATTTCCAAAACAAAGACCAAGAAATTACTCAAATCAAATCAGGAAAAAGACTTGCCAAGCATAGTAGGGCAGGCCTATAACCCCAACAATTGGGAGCTGAAGCAGGAGGATCACAAGTTCAATGTCAGTCTCAGCAGTGACTTGGCAAGATTCTGTCTCAAAAAAATAAGGGCTGGGGATATAGCTTAGTGTGCAGACCTTGAGTCTAATCTATACTACCATTCCCTACGCTTACCTTCAATGAAAAACTTGATTTGGAGATTGACAGGGTAGTTTACATAAAGTGTTGTCACTGGTCTGAACTATAAAGGACATCCTAATCTGCAAGAGAGAATGCATGCAGAGCCCCTAGGCCAGTGGGTACAGACTCCAAGAGACACCTGACTGTTGCGTGACTCTCCTTACAATCTGACACAGTCTTGCTTCTCTACCCTTAGTTTAAGGGGTCTATTCTTGCATCTCCAAAGACACCTAGCATGTAGTAAATAATATTCTGTATGTAGTTACTGAACAAATAAATGGCTGAGTGCATCACTTGCACTGCTTTTCACGGTGATTATTAAATGTATCCCACGTTGTCCCAGGAAATTTGAGGTGTTCTATAGAGCGTGTTCAATGCACTCTTGGATCTATGGGGGTGCAGTGTACAGGCTTGCACTTCCCCTCCCCACCTGCTTCCAGTCATGTTTGTTGCACATGTTGAGTTTTTGAGTAATATTTATCTTGTTTTTTTTTTTTTTTTTTTTTTTTTTCTTCAGAACCGGGGATTGAACTCAGGCTCTTGAGCTTGCCTGGCAAGCACTTATTCTACTGAGCTATTTCCCCAGCCCCAAGTAATATTTATCTTAAAGAAAAAGTTTATCACAAACAAGGAAAGAATAATTCTTTGAAAGCCATTGGTACAAGAAAAAGATTAGTAAAGAAAGAAAACAATGAACTCTTATTATTTGCTGTGTGACCTTGAGCAAGTTGCTTAACTTTTCCAGAATTTCATTTCATCATTGATAAAAATAGTTTGTTGAGCTAGATTACTTCCATGTTCCCTTCCAGATCTAATATAGTTTTATTTCATCATTGTAATTACTACACACTATTATTTACTTATTTCTTCTTTGTCTGCTTTCTGATTTGCTTTAATTTCTTTACAATGAGCGTGTATTTTCAATAGAAAGAAAAGATTTATTTTCAAAGACATATAAATTAAATTAAGCAACAAAAACAAAAAAACTCTTCCTAAATACTCTGTGCATTTGCATTGCTTTTAACAAAAGCTAGGAAAGATGTTTTCCACATTTTTGCCTGGGGTGCACAGAATTTAAAGTCATGCTGTATGAAGAGCTGGAGCCTCCAAAAGCAAGCAGTGCTTAATCTGTTCTATTTCTGAAGCACAAAATAAAGCCAAACAAAAAAGAAAAATAAGCTACCGCTTCACTGGTGCCAAGTTTCCTCATGCATAAACAGAGATTCATCCAGAGAAATGGCATTCCCAGTCAGGTGAGACAAATCCCCATGTGCTCTCGTGCAAAATTCCCCCACAAGCTGCCATCAAGGACACTGTCTACAGCTGCCTCCATGTGTTGCCAGAATACTACGGGAAGGCTGTGAGATGCCAGGAGTTCACAGAAGCACGTGCTGAGGAGACAGAGTTGCTTCTTTCTCCTTCATGGTCACTTGGAATAAGTACACCTGATGTCCTAAAGCTGATGCAAAATCATCCTGAACGAAACTAGTGCTCCACAAGAGGAGGTCAGATTTCCAACCCCAATCTCCATTCCCATGTCTTTTCCTGACACATCCACCAGCTTTCACTTCAGTCCCACCTACTGTGCATCTTAGTAATGTTCAATTCCTTTTTTCCATGATCTATGTTTAATTCTCCTCTCATTTTTTTTTCTCATCAATAGCCCCTTCTGAACTGATCAGCCATTTTACACTGTGAATAATCATGTGACTTCCTGAAAACTTCTGCAGGTGACTACTCACATGGAGCTGGGAAGGGCAAGCTGACTGTATTGCATAAGTCAGTGAGTCGAGCTTAACCTTATGATGTGGATAAACTCCAAAGTGCCTAGTCCTAGATCTACAGCTCTTTGGGGGCCAAATTTAAAAATGTTTAAAGATACCAAGATAGAAATTTTAGAACATCAAGAGATCGGAAGCATCAAAAGATTTCCATCCTTCCTATTTCCTTTGAAATGTGGCGCTCAGAAATTATATAGACAGCACCCTGCCTGTGATTAGCCCCAAGTTGCGCGGAGCTGCATGCACAGTTTGGGGGCTGGAGCAGGTGAGATTGCAGGGCTATGTGTGACCTCACAATAAAGATGCTGGAAGATCAGCTCCAGTTTTCAAAATTTTTGTCCCTGTGGCAGAAAAAATGATTTAACGTTTAAACTGCTTTACAGATTGCTTTTCACTTTTAGGGAAGGAAGAGACGTAGTAAGAGATCTGTACTTATTGTAAGGTAAATGGAAGGATTCTAAACTGAAGGAACTTCTTCTAAGAAATTAGTAGATAGTGTTAATTATCTCCATGAAGGATTTGAAGGTACACCAGGACTCTGTTTACCTTAGTCAATATACAGTATTTTAATTAAAGACCAGACTTGGTGGTGCACCCCTGTAATCCCAGCACCGAGGAGGCTGAAACAAGAGATCACTGTGAGTCTGAGCTGTGTAGGGAGATGCTGTACTAGATACATAAAATAAATAAAAAATAAATATTTGAATTAAATCCAGTACATATAAAGATATAGATAGATAATAGATAGGTAGATACACACATACATACATACATACATACATACATACATACATACATACTGTTACTGCCATGAGGCTAGCTCTGAAAAGTTCCCAAAGCTAAAATAAGGAATTTATCCCACTTTTTCATAGAACAAGTTTACAAATTTGTGTGACTTTCTTCAAGGAAAAAAATTTTCTATAACATATAAGGGTAGGGTCTTATTAGATAGAAATTGTAGGCCACACTCAGAGAAACGAGGCCAGAGAATTTAGGACTCAAGAATGGAGTGTGGGCTTGGCATGGCAGTGCACACATGTAATCCCAGCACTTGGGAGGCAGGGGCAGGATTAGTGTTGAGAGTTAGAGACCGGCTACAAAGTGAGCTAAAGGCCAGCCTGAACTGCATAGCCAGACCTTGTCTCAAAAAGAGAAAAAAAAAAATGGAATGTGCACTCTCAGAGAAAGGAGGCATATTTCAGTTTGGAATTAGGAACATGTATGTTGGCAGCAGAAATCTGTGGAATTCAATGACCTATAGTTCTGCTGTTGGTCTGGTGGGTGGGACAAGATAGCCCACCTTTAGTAAAATCATCTCTTTTTTTGTAAAATAATCTTAATGTGTCTGGGGTGGTGACCTAATGTACACCTAAAGAGGCAGACTATTTACAGCTGAAGGAGGAAAGACCTTTTGCAAGTAAAAAAGGAATAGCAAATTTGAAAGGGGATTGCTCAGGCTTACTGTATTCTGGGAGAAAATAAATGAACAAACAAACAAACAAATAAAATGAACTGTGCTGTGTCTTAAAGCTATAGTTTTCATTTTTAAATGTGATTTCCCTTATCTCCTTTTTGCTTCTTTTTTTATTTCTTCTATCTTAACACATTACTACATAAGAGATCCCATGGGGCTTCTTTCCAGATTCTTCGTGTCACAAAGAATTGAAAAAACACAGAGAAAAGGCAGCAAAGGTATACTTTTACTGAAGGTGGAAAGAGGTAGTAAGTCAGGAGACTGGGTGGTGGCCAGCCTTCTGAACAAGTGGGTGTGAGCTGTCAATCACAGAGACACAGGGCACTTGAACAGAAGACAGTTTGCAAGTCCTGAACCCAAAACCAATCAGAATTGTGGCATGAGCTCGAGCAGGTTTTTCATAGGGCGTCCTATATCTGATGCCAGCCTAGAAGGACTGGGAGATACAAACAAGGCAGCCATGGCCACTGTGCTCTCTCTCTCTTTCAGTGGACTGCTCTCACCCTGCAGAGCATACTTCTTTTCCTACCTTTAATCTGCACTCACTCAGCAGAGCATATTTTGCCCTACCTTCAATAAAATATCATCTTCTGTGTGTGTTTACTGAAAGCCCCAAGGAGTGTATCAGTCTAACCCATCTGGCAATAAGACGTATAGATGCAAAATAAATCAAAGATGAAGTTCTGCAGTTCAGGATTTCTGGGATGACCAGTGTTCTCTATGGAACAGAAATCCTTGAACCCAAAAGTACATAGCTTTTATTGGCATTAATCAGGAAGGTCAATGAGGGTGGTGGCAGAGTGCTTGGGAAAAGACACTTTGCAGGCATTGGCTGTAAGACAAACAGAACAATTTCGTACCAAGTACAAAGACTCCCCAATTAACAGTGCACTGGATAGTTTGATGTATACAGGGCTGACATCTTTACTTCCAGCAAAGTGTAATGCTTTTTTAGTATATGGCCTCAGCTAAGATATTATCTCACATCTTATCTCTAGGTTCTTTCATAGGCTCTTACTCAAGCTCCCATTCCAGTTATGGGGGTGGGGGCAATTGTCACCCATGTGTTGCAGTGAGACAAGGTGACATCTCAGCCAGACTTGATCACATTATTTAACTAAGGGAGCTTCTGGTTCAGTACAACCAGCTCTGCAAATCTCAGTGAATAGAGTTGAAGTAAAATCAGGGAAAGATGAAAGCAAGGGGCTTCTTTGCTCAAGACAATTCAGCTCGCTGATCTCCTACATGTTGAATAATTTTTTGTTCAAGATAACAAGAGCATGGGGAAAAAAATCTCTAAAGGTCCACAGTACCACACAGCCCCAGGAACAGTAAGCTCTACAGGGTGAGAGAAAGCTAGCAAAAAGCATGACAATGGTCCCAGTAATAATGGTAAGGGGGTCTTTGCTTCCAAAATTCCAGGGCTGGTTTCTCCCTCATGCAAATAAGGAATTCGGATATTTGTTACATCAAAAACTCACTTGGTGTCAAGACAGGTATCAATTGTCCTACTGAAAATTTTCCTTGGCTCCACAACCAATATAAGGATCAGAAACAATGGCTTTTGACTGGTTGTGCCCACATGTAAATGAACAGTTGAAAATATTGTCTTCTGACTGGCCTTGCAAACAGTGGAAGATTTAAAGGAAAGACAGAATATATTGGCTTTGGATTCATTCTATGTATGATGCTTAGGAGCCTTGGGATCATTTTGGGTCCTGTGTTCTGTGCATATTCTCTCTTTTTAAGAAACATCTCACTCCACCTGTTAGTCATAAGTTTTTATAACCTTTTTTACATTCTGTGGAGTTGATTTTTTGTTTTTTCCCATGATATGGTTTGTATCTATGGTTTGTATTCCCCTAAAGCCTCATATGGTCACTGGGATGAGCTTCTAGACTTTATGATTAATGCATGATCCAGTGCTGGGATTACGGGCATAAGTACTACTGGGATTATATGTTTGAGTGCTGCTGGGATAATGGGTATAAGTACTGCTGGGATTATGAGTGTGAGTGCTACACCTGGCCTGGGGCAGATAGTCTGAATGGAATACAAGGGAGACAGACTTGCTCTCTGCTGCCATGTTGCTGCTAATCTTCCCATTTGCTCTTGTGGCTTTGCTGTTTTCCACTGCCATGAACTGCTACCCTCTGTGCCTTGCCACTCTGCCTTGGATCCAACTGAGTATAGACTGAAAACTCCACAAACTGTGAGCTAAATAAACATTTCGGTCTCAGTTCCTCTTCTGTCATTGCTGGGACAAATACTTGACACCCAAAATGAAGGAAGGAAAGGTTTATTCAGCTCACAGAGGAGGTTTCAGTTTATAATCAGCTGGCTCCAAGGCAGAGACCAACATGGCACAGACCAACCCCTTATGGTATCAAAGATCAAAAGCAAAAGGGAGTGGAAGCGGCTCAGGCAGCTAGCTAGCCTCTCATCCCTCCTTATTTTGCAACGCAATTTACCTGCCCCAGGGCAGGCATAGCACCCACACCCACAATAATCAATCACAAACTCCAGAAGCCACTCCAAGACTGCATGAGGCTTTCGCAGGACATCTATACACAAACTGCGACACTTTCCTTCCTTAACTTTGGGTATTGAGTATTTTGTCCCAGGAACAAGAGAAAAATAACTGAGACACCCCAGTTCTAGTCTCCTACCTCATACAGATACAATAAATACAAATATATTTAAAATCTTTGGGCTGGTGAGATGACTCAGTGGTCTAAAGCACCTACTTAGAACAAGCTTAGCAAAGCACAGGGACTGCGGTTCACTCCCCCAGCACCACATGCCAGCCCCGCGCCCCTCCCCACACACACACAAATAAATAAAAATTTAAAATAAAATCTTTAATAGTATCTCTGTTTCTAAAAAAGAAAATTGTTAGGGCTGGTGAGATGGCTCCGTGGTCTAAAGCACCTACTTAGAACAAGCTTAGCAAAGCACAGGGACCACGGTTCAATCCCCAGCACCACATGCCAGCCAGTCACGCCCCCTGGTGGGCTGAGCTGCCCCCCCAACACAAATAAATAAACAAATAAATAATTAAAAAAACAGATTGGGCTAAGTTCCCATCACTCACTCT
>NW_004524616.1:784226-785518 GCF_000260255.1 Octodon degus
AAGCACAGGGACCA
Source organism: Octodon degus (assembly GCF_000260255.1). NCBI lineage: Eukaryota > Metazoa > Chordata > Mammalia > Rodentia > Octodontidae > Octodon > Octodon degus. Next base: position 784,241 of record NW_004524616.1, read on the forward strand.
CGGTTCAATCCCCAGCACCACATGCCAGCCAGCCCCGCCCCCTGGTGGGCTGAGCTGGACACACACACACACACACACACAAATAAATAAATAAAAATAATAAATAAATAAATAAAATAAAAAAGAAATTGTGCTACATGGTTATACTAGTAGATGTTAGTCCTATTTTGGAGGATTTCCCTAAATGTTATCTAAAGTGAAACTATCATTAATTTAACACTTTCATTAGAAAATAAATTAGCATCTCTGACCCTTAATATTCCCATTTTTCAACAGGAATAAAAAAAAAAATAATGGGGGAAGCGGGGAGATGCCTTAGTAGGATAAGCACTTCCCTGGCAAGCAAGCACAAGGGCCTGAGTTCAATCTCTGGTTCCTCAAAAAAAAGAAAAAAAAATTAATTGATATTAAAAAATAATCCTACTTTTCATAATGTAAGATTCTGATTGCATGATTCAGGTACTTTATCAGTTAGGTTTAGGTATAAATTCATGTGATAGGAACCCTTTTCCTCAAAACTACAGCTAACAAGACAGGGTATTAATGTCATGTCTCATGAAAGCAGTCAGAGGAAGGATAATCCAGATATTACACTAATTTATCTTATGGCTCCATAGTCCTAGTGAGTGATACATTCTCTCAAAGACAATGTGTAGGCCAAAGCAAAACTGAGGAAAGAATAAAGAAAAGTTCTCTAACAGTGCTTTCCCATAAGTTGTCATAAAACATTTATGTTTATATCTCAATATAAGAACTGAGCTAGAACTGAGACACTTTGCTATATCCATCTGAAAATGAGGTTGGGAAATAGAGATTTATCTGTTAACCATATAACCAGGTAAACATTCAGGATCATGTTGTTAAAGGAAAACATGATAACGGAATGTACAATTAGTGACATCTGTGGCACATACCACTAAACCATGTACTACTATTTCACTTACCTTTGTTTACATACCCTTAAACCTCAGCTCAGATCACTTAAATTATCCAAACCACAGCATTCAAGAAACTCTCTGTCTACTCTTGGTCTCCTTGCTTACTTATAGTAGAAATTTCCAACACTTACTGTGCAATTCAATGTGGGAAAAAGTCATGCTTAGAATTAAGATCAAGAGTCCTAGCCCAGGTCCAGTGAGTGTGCGGAGGGCTTCCTGCTACCCTGCGCCAGCGGGACCAGTCCCAGCCCAGGCGCAGAGTGGGGCGGACCCTCTCCCAGCCCCTTGGGCCGCCCCCCACCACTCCGCAGTGCCTCCCCCACCCCGCCCGCCAAGTAGG
>NW_004524616.1:787101-788397 GCF_000260255.1 Octodon degus
TGAAATACTTCCATGACAAAGAACAGCTAAAAAAATTCGGGATGACAAAGCCAATCTTACACAGGCTATTGAAAGATGTTCTAGAGAGGGACCAAAACGATCAGAACTCCACGAATGAGATCGGAAGCAACCAACTAAATAGGGTAAGCAATTAAACACAGGAGAAAAAGGAGTAAATGATAACAGGCAAATAACAGGGCAACCGTAAGTCAATGCATCTCAATTCTAACCATCAATGTAAATGGACTCAATTCGCCAATTAAGAGATATAGAGTGGCACAGTGGATAAGGAAACAAAATCCAACAATATGCTGTATACAAGAAACACATTTAACTCATAAAGACATTTATAGGCTGAAAGTCAAAGGATGGAACACAGTACTACATGACCCAGCACCTCAGAAAAAAGCAGGGGTAGCAATTCGATTCTCAGACAGTCTCAACTTCAAACCAACAAAGATCAAGCGAAATAAAGAAGGCCACTGTATACTGGTTAGGGAAAAAATTCAAGAGGAAGAGGTAACACTCATAAATATGTGTGCATCAAACACGGGAGCACCCAACTATATAAAGCAAATCTTAATGGACTTGAAAAGTTGCATATCCAATACCAAATTTTAACAGGAGACCTTAACATACCCTTATCTCCAAAAGATAGGTCAACCAGACAAAAACTTAGCAAAGAAATAACAGAACTAAACCAGAGTTTGAAACAAATGCACTTGGTGGACATATACAGAGTGTTTCACCCAAAAACAGATGAATACACATTTTTCTCAGCTGCACATGGGTCATTTTCTAAAATAGACCACATACTGGTCCATAGGTCATGCTTAAGTATATGCAACGAAACAGAAATTATCCCATGCATACTATCTGACCACAGTGCAATGACACTGGAAATAAGTGACAAAAGAAACCAGAAAAAACTTTCAATACATGGAAATTAAATGACACACTATTCAGCAACCAATGTGTCACCGAAGAAATTAAACAAGAAATTCAACAATATCTACAATTCAATGAAAATTCAAACACAACTTATCGTAATTTATGGGATATGATGAAAGCAGTACTCAGAGGGAAATTCATAGCTGTGAACTCACACACTGGGAAAACAGAACAGGAACAAATAAACACCCTAATGCTGCACTTTCAACAACTAGAAAAGGAAGAGCAAACCAAACACAGAGCCCAAAGGCGGGAGGAAATCATAAAGATTAGAGCAGAAATTAATTCAATTCACACAAAGAAAACAATTCAAAGAATTAAAAAAGCAAAAAGCTGGTTCTTTGA
>NW_004524616.1:793438-799281 GCF_000260255.1 Octodon degus
TTTATCAATAAAATTTTGAAAAAATAAAAAATAAAAATAAGTTAAAAATAAAGTAAAATTGAAGTGAGGTAAGTAAATTAGGTATTAAGTTTTTAAGTTATTACCTCACCAAGTTATAAAGATCAATATTTTCAACAGGTATGTAAATCAAATGAGAGTATTTTAGTGTAATATTTCTCCTTCTTAATTTTTATGGCCTTCATAAAATAAATAATTTCTCCTCCAGGATACAAAGAATGATGACATTTTTAGACTCCTAATAGAATTGACATATATTTTTCCTCTCTATATATTTTTGGTCCAAGTCTCCATTGTAATGCAAATCTCACGACCTAAATTACACATGTATAGCTCTCAAATAATCACACTGGACAGTAGAGATAACTGAAGATTTTTAAATAGCAAAACACAATCCTGATACTGTTGCATTTTCTTATTGTTATTTCACTCAAGATCCCAAAATAATATATTCAAAATGTAATAATGACAAAGCAGGGCAATTATGTTTAGGTTATGTATGATTATTTATTTAGGAAAACCAAGAATATAAAGTAAGTTGCAGTATTAGAAAAAACTAGAGTCTAGTAATTTGCCAATATATGATTGACCTACAAAAATTGATAGTATTTCTTAACACCTGCAATAGTAAACTAGAAAATAAAGGGTAAGCAGTAAAAAACTATAAACCATCTAGTAATTAATCTAAGCAGTAAAACACATCTCTGTAGAAAAGTTTTATTTATTTGATTTTTATAATAGTCCATGCTTTCAGTTCATGCAGTTTATAATGATCTTGGAAAGTAATTACATGTGCATGCAACAGCTAATTTCTTTTCTTAACCACTTCCCCTTTCCTCTCCCCTCCTCAGTTTCCCTAGCCTGTTTTTCCTTCCTGTTGATATTATATGCTTAGCTCATGTTATAGCACCGTTACAGTCAGGGTTTGCAAGGGAAACAACTTAACACAGGACATAGTGTATGGGATTATTTTATAGCAGTCACCCAAAAAGTCAAGTACAAAGAGTGCAGGAAATCTGTCCAAACACTAGAGACACAAAGAATCCAGCTGAGGGCCTGGATCTGATGGCAATGTCCTGCATGAGTCCAGCTGGAGACCTAGAGCCCACAGCAGTGCCCTCATGAGTTCAACCAAAAACAGAGAGCTTATAACAATGTCTCCTATGAGGCTATCAAGGATCTACACTGAGAAGACCCAAAGACCAGTAGTGAAAGCTACAAAGTCAGATCCAGCAGGATGAGGAATCTGGCCAGCAGCCTGAGGGATCTGCACTGAAGCCAGGAAGCAATACTCAAGGTAATGTCCAGAGCTCCCCTGAAGAGTACCATAGCCATCCTCAGCAACAATGAAGTCCCAAGCTCCTCTAATGATGAGAGCAATCAAGCTCATGTAAGGAAAATCAGCTCAACGTGCCTCTCCAGGAGAACCAACAGCTCCCACTTCTTCCTCTCCAGTTCTCCTTTGTACATTGTTGGCAAAAAATGCCTCAGTTGGGCCCTCCACACACAGCACCATACTGATGAGCTTTGGCTGAGTGTTACAAGTTGAACACCAGTGGTCAATCCACCCAGGCAGATAATGTTTACATTAGTTAAAGCTATTAGGTTCCTATACATGGCATATCTTCATTCTACTTATTTTCCTTTTCACTGTTCCTCACTCTTTGTGCTTTTCTCCTTGGACCACTTTCCTATTACACGAGATCCGCCTCTTTGAACACTTTTACCTATCCTTTATTATTGTCTCTGTTAGCATTTTGTCTCATTCAAATGAGAGATACCATATGGTATTTAAGCTTGCATGAGTTGTTTATTTCACTCCACATTCCATTCCTCCATGTGCATCTATTTTACTACAACTATATAATTATATCAATTCTCTCTTTCTTTATAGCAGAGGAGTACTCCATTATATATAGATACCTTATGTTGTAATCATGGTTTTCAAGGAAAAGAATAAAGAACACATTATTTATAGTATTATTTTGTAAGGCACCCAAAAAGTAAAATACAAAAAGAGAGAAAAAAATCTGTCCACACACTAAAGACCCAAAGAATGCAGCTAAGGGCCTGAATTCTACAGCAATGTTCTGCAGGAGTCCAGCCAAAAACTTAAAGCCCATAACAATGCTCCCCATGAGTTAAGCTGGAAGCCAAGAGCCCATGACAATGTCTTATGCAAGCTTGTTTCATGGATCTGTGCTGGGAAGGTCCAAAGGTTAGTGGTGCAAGCTAGAAACACTGTGCCAGTGTGATGAAGGATCTGTGCCAGCAGGCTTAGAGATCTGCACTGGAGCCAGAAAGCAATGTTCAAAAAACCAGAGCTCCCCAGAAAATTACTACAACCATCTTCAACAACAGCAAGGTCCTGAGCTCCTCCAACAATGAGAACAGTTGAGTTCATATGAAGAAAGCCAGGGTCACAAGCTCCTCCAGGAGAATCAATAGCCCCAAAGAGAACCTACAGCTCCCTAAGAACCTCTCTTCTTCCTCTCCAGTTCTCCTGTTTACTTTTTGGTAACAATACCCAGGTGGGCCTCTCACACCCAGCACCACGCTGGTTCAGTTCAGCTAAGTGTTAAGCAAGTTGATCAGAGGTTGTCAACACATCATAGCACATTTTCTCTGTCCACTCATCTGTTGATGGGTATGTAGGCTGCTTCCTGGATTTAACTTTTAGAAGTTGTACTGCTCTAAACATTGGTAAACACAAACTGCTATAAAAGGATGTCTTAAGCTCTCAGGAAAGATACCTTGCAGGGGGATCAATGGATTATATGGAATTTCTAATTTCATCCAAGAAATCCCCAGGCTGATTTCCATAGCAGTTGTACTAGTTTAAGTTCCCACCAACAATAAAGAAGAATTGCTTTTTCATCCCCACCTCACCAGTATTTTTTATGTTGAACATGTTTTCATGTATTTATTGACCATTTATATTTCATCCTCTGTGAAGTGTCTATTCATTTCCATTGCTCATTTCTTGACCAGACCTCTAATTTTAGCTATTTTTTGGAGTTCTTTGTGTATTCTATCTATTAATCCTCTATCGGAGGAGTGGCTGGCAAAGTTTTTTCCCATTCTGTAAGTGATGTCTTCTCTCTATGATTGATTCTTTCTTCAGTACAGAGGTGTTTTAGTCTGATAAAAATCTTATTTGTTGATTCTTGGCGTTATTTCTTGTGTAATTGTTCTGTTTAGAAAATACTTTTTTGTACCTATGTTTTTAAGTGTTTTACCTATTTATATTCTAATAGGTTTAATGTTTCTTTTTAATATTTAGATCTTTGAACCACTTTTGTTTCCATTTAGTATATTGTGATGGATAAGGTTCCAGTTTTAATCTTCTACACACAGTTACCCAGTTTTCACAGTACCATTTCTTGAAGAGCCTATCTTTCCAACAACACATGTTTTGGCCCCTCTGCCAAAGATAAATGGTTAAATGTGGCTAGCAAAGATGCTGTGTCCTCAATTTGTCCCATTGATCATGTATCTGTTTTTGTAACAAAGCCATCCCACAGTTATCAATATTCCTTTGTGATATAGCTTCCAATGAGGTATTTATATTCTCCCTACTTTACTCTTGTTACCCAAGAGGATTTTGCAATTATGGGTCTCCTCTGATTTCATATGAATATTAAAATCATTTTTTCCTAGATCTGTAAAGAATTCTGTTCATATTTAAATTAAGACTGTGTTTACTCTCTATAATAGTTTTGGGAATATAGCCATTTTGACAATATTGATTCTGTCTATCTAAAAGCAGGGGTCATCTTTCCATTTTGTGATGTCTTCTCAAATTCCTTTTTCAGAGTACCATAGCTTTCCTTTTTTCTTTTTTTATTTATAAAGAATTTTACTGAGAAACAAATAGCAATGAGACAGTTTCAAAAATGATTTGTAGGACAGTTCCAATAGTTAATACATTGCATATTGTTGTCTTCCCAGTGATTATTCATAGTACAAGAGGCATAGTCCATGATATCCTGTCCAAACATTATTAGTACAAATCATTCTTTTCATTGAAATAAGAGAAAGTAACTATGTATCTATTCTATTTTCTATATGCATATGCAACGTGCTCCTTCATTTGTATCGCATTTTTTGTTTAGTTTTCTCAGAGACGGGTATTCCATTGCCATTTAAATATTGTAGGGGCATGAATTCAGCAAAATAGTCCAAAATAGTCCAATGGTCCATAATAGTAGTGGATTATCCATAGCACTGGCAATGTCAGAAGCTGTTGACTTGAGGCTTTTTTTTTAATCTTACTTTACTTTTCCATACTTTTATTGAGAAATAAATAGCAATGAGACAGTTTCAAATCAAATTGGTAGAACAGTTCCAATAATTAACACATTGCATACTACCCTCCTAGTCATTATTTGTTGTACAAGATGCAGATACAATATCCTATTTACAAAAACTATTACAAAAAATCCCTCTATTCCTTGAATTAAGAGAATGTAGCTATATATCTATCCTAACCAATTTGAATATACATATACAAAATGATCATTCATCTATGTCCCCTTTTTTTGTTTAGTTCCATCATTTAAATATTATAGGTGTATGAACTCAGCAAAATACTCGAAAATAGTTCAGTAGTCCATGATAGTATTGGGTCTTCCCCTTGACTGGCAATATCAGAAGTTGTTCACGTGAGTACCCTACAGCTCAACATAACAACATGGCTTTATTTATTGTACTTTGTTTTTATACTTTTCTGAAGGATAGTTAAGACCAAGATAAAGCAAGACCTATGTAACAAGAATTACAGCTTTTGGATGTGATAAGGTCAGTCAAATCCCCTCAGGATTTATACTAAGAACCTGTACCTCAGATTGTAGAACCTTTGTCAGTGTCAGCCATGTGGATGAGTCATGGCCATTGCTTGATGAATTTGCTCTCTGTGAAAACCCTAGAGAAAGTTCTCTCTCCATGTGACTCTCCTTAGGCACACTCTACATCATTGATCACTTTCCTCTTTAACCCCATAATCTCCTTGATCAGAAAATTTGGGACACTACTGAGTTACGTGATGTTACAGTACAAGTTCTCATATGTCCTGAGCCTTAATTGGCATTGGAAGGCGAGAGACAAAATGTTGGCTTTCCTTGAGGCCCTCCTTTTTCTGTAATATTGGTCTGCAAACTTATGTTGGTAACCCTCCAGAAGAGAAGATTTTTGCTATTGCCATATAACTTAGACTGTTGAGCTTTATCTCACTAACTGTCTGAATATCAAACATCTTAGGCATAATATGGAACAGGTATTTTTCATCAAGTATTGATATGTTGAACTTTAAGTCCCTACAGAATATGATAAAAATTAAAATATATTTTAAAATAAGAATAAAGAATTATATATGTTTACACATGAGTCCAGAAATGTAACCCTATACAACATTGCTGCAGGACAGACCTACAACACTCCTTTTCCTCTCTCCTGCCTTCATTCACCACCCCTTCTTTTTAAACAATCACCTACCCAAGACACAGCATGGCAGCAACTGGCATGTCATGACAATCATCACGTATTCAGAAGGCCAGAATGACGGGCACTCCAACCATGAAATTACTATTACAGATTACCATCTTCAGTGCAGTTGCTTAATTCACAGGTATCAGTATATATAGTTAGTCAGGTTGAGAATCTTTCCAATTAACTGCTAGATTCAAAAATCTTCTGGAGATTTTCAGGATCATTGCCTTACCCATCTTCTACATATAACTGTATGGCTTGTCACTGTCATGTTTCCTAGCTCTTTTCCTTCCCTCTCTTAATTAGTTAGTCCTCAAGTTCCCGCTTTCCTTTTACTT
>NW_004524616.1:799476-800133 GCF_000260255.1 Octodon degus
ATTCCTCAGGTGATGGGCATCTTGGTTGTTTCCAAGATTTGGCTATCACAAATTGTGCTGTTATAAACATAGGCACACATATATCCCTATGATATAATGTTTTCAGATCCTCCAGGAAAGTTTCAAGCAGAGGAATAGCTGGTTTAAATGGAATTTCCAGTCCTAGTTTTCTAAGGAGTCTCCACACTGATTTCCATAATGCTTGCACCAGTCTACATTCCCACCAGCAGTGGAGAAGGGTTCCTTTCATCCCACAGGCTCTGCAAAATTTTTTGTTTTTTGATTTCTTTATGATAGCCATTTTTTCTGGGGTGAGATGGTATCTCCGTGCTGATTTAATTCACATTTCACACATCGCTAGTGATCTGCAACATTTTATCATATATTTATTTGCTTCTTCATTTTCATCCTCTGAGAAGTGTGTGTTCATCTCAGATGGCCATTTCTGGAATGGGTCCTTAAATTTTGGGGCCCTAGTGTTTTTTAGTTCTTTATAAATTCTAGAGAGCAGACCTTTGTCTGAGTATTTATTTGTCAGGATTTTTTCCATATTTGTGGGTTGTCTTTTAACTTTGTTGGCAATTTCTTTTGATGTGCAAACTTCTAAATAAGAGGAGGGTACCTCCCCCACCCCTCCCGCTCAGTAGGAATTTCTGC
>NW_004524616.1:814363-823381 GCF_000260255.1 Octodon degus
GATGATTTAAAATGTTGTGAGTTTGGCCAGAAGGGAAGCTCCAGGAAAGCTGTGGACTGTGAAGACAGAGCTGAGAGGATCTCCATTGCTGAGAAGGAACAGGAGAGTAAAAAAGATGTCCCAAGGGCATCACAGGAGGCGGCAGGTTCTTGCCCTTTACAGCCTAAGAATGGCAAGGGTGAGGGACTTTGCTTTGAGGAGAAAGCTGCAGAGCCCCATGTTCCAGAATGGAGGCAGCAGCCACACCAGGTTCCAAAATGGAGGCAGCGGCCACATTAGATTGCAGAATGGCACCCGCATAGAGAATTTGTTTCTCAAAATCAGGGTCAGAGTGCTCAGCGATCCAGGCACTCGACCTGTACAGCCAAGAGAGAGGAAACCCTGGCTACTGCTCCAGCTGGCAGCAGCCCTTGGCATCATCCACGTGGCTTTAATGGTTGTAGGCGCATGCAAAATGCAGGAGTTCTGAGGTTCAGAAGGCTTCCACCCAGATTTCAGAAGAAGGCCTGGGAGGCCAGGCAGTGTACCCCTGAGAGAGCAATGTATGAAGCTGTGAGTGAGAAGCCTACTCAGTGGAAACCTCAGAAGTTTGAAAAAGCCAGGAATGTGGATGGTCTAAGAAAAGCTGCAAAAAGGGAGCAAAGCAGGCCGAAGAGAGAAGCCATAAGAGCTACCAGCAGAAGTGCCATAGGGGTGGAACCACGTAAGGCCTTTGGAGTTCACAACTCATCGCAGATTGCTTCAGATGGTCCACATGGAACTGCAGGACTTAATGTGTGCCCTGCTGGCTTCTGGACTTGTGTTGGTCCCAATGCTTGGTATCCTGCTGTGTGTACCTTTTGGAATGGTAATGTTTATCTTGTGCCTTTGAATGTTGGATGTGTTTAACTTTTTTCTTTTGTACAGGGGCTCATAGCTAAGAGTTTGCCTTGGATCTTGGAGGAGACTTGGTACTTGGACTTTTCAGTAATACTGAAACTGTTGGGACTTTGGCAACTCTAGAGATGGACTAAAATATCTTTTGCACAAAGGGATGTGCATGAGACTTTGGGGGTCCAGGGGTGGAATGTTATGGTTTGTGTCTAGTTGTCCCCCCAAAGCCTCATGCAGTCATGGGGTGAGGACTTCTAGAGTTTGTGTTAACTCATGATCCACTGGGATTATGTGTGATCCAAGGCTGGGATTATGAGTTTTAGTACTGCTGGGATTACCCATAGGTGGGTAAGTACTGGAAAGTACCCATAGGTGTGAGTACTTCCCTGGGGCAGGTAATTTGCATTACAATGTAAGGTGGGAAGAGAAGCTAGCTGCTTGAGCTGCTGCTACCCCTGCCTTGCGCTCTTGCTCTTTGCCTCCGCCATGAAAGGTTGCTTTTGCTCTGTGCTGCTCTGTGTTGTACCCAGCTGAGTATGGACTGAACCCTCCAGTAACTGTGAGCTAAATAAACCTTTCCTTCCTTCAAAAAAAAAAAAAAGAAAGAAAGAAAATTTGGGACACTACTGAGATACGTGACGTTACAGTACAAGTTCTCATATGTCCTGTGTCTTAATTGACCTTAGAAGGTTAGGGCCAAAATGTTGGTTTTCCTTGCAGCCCTCCTTTTTCTCTAATTTTGGCCTGCAAACTTAGGTTGTTAACCATCCAGAAGCTGTAAGTATTTTTTATCATGGATAATTAGACTTCTATATACCTCACTAATCTGTATATAAATTTTTTTCCATATCTGGGAAGTTTTCTGTTCTTACTTCTGGAAGAAGTATGTGTTTTGTTTTGCTTTTCCTTTGTGCTATCTCCTAATTTTTTATTGATTCTGATCTTAAATTATTCTTCTCTGCATCATCTACCAGCTATTTGATTGATTTTTTATTTTCCTTGTTATTTGAAGAAGTAATTCTTTACATGATCACTAAATGCAAACTTGTCTTTTAGACCTCACATTGGTTGATTTTAATGCATATACTTTCAGTAGAAATTTTAATCTGCTGGATATCTGAATCTGTTTCATGCATTGTATTTCTTTCCTTTGTTAGGTGTTCATGGCTTCTATCCTTTTTCCAAGTTCATCTATTTATTTGTATATACCCTAGATTCACTATGTCCGTCATTATCATCATCATCTCGGCATTCAGCTAAGAAATTATTTCTGATTTTTTTTCTAGAACCTCATTCATCTGCCTTGTTACTTATCTGGTACCATTTCATACCACTTTGCTCCACCTCACTGCCCCCTTCCTTGCCTTGCATGAGCTCATGGTCTTGGATTCCATCTTGCTTACTTGTCTTCCCTTTTTCTATTTTTTAGATTTATTTTCTGTATTGATGCTTGCAAACTGCCTTGGTAAATAGCTTTATTAGTAGTATGAGGAGTTCTTTAGGAAATAAATTTTCAGAGAGATCTTCTAAACATAGCTGGATTTTGGATTTAATTCTGTCCCTACCTCTTCATTTTATTAGGGAGGAGATGTTATTGCCTATTTGGCCTGACCCCTGATTCTTTGACACTGAGTACAGTATTGTCTATGATCCTCAGACAATCTCTGTAGCATACAGGAAAAACAATTGAGCACAAAAGCTATTTTATCTTGGTCAAAATAGTATAATCAGTAATAACAATAGCATCATGTACAGCCTTGACTATGACAACTATTAATTTTTCACCTTTAACAATTGGAACAAGATATATAGTTATATATAAAACATCTACAATAAACCATAAGAGCTGGGCATGGTGGCGCAAACCTGTTACCCTAGCTGAGGCAATAAGATTGCTGCAAGTTTGAAACCTGCCTGGACTATATAGAGAATTTAAGGCCAACTTGCTCTGCATAGTCATACACTGTCTCAAAATAAAATAAAATAAACCAGAAAACTATACACAGTAAATATCCACTCAGCTGTGCAATTTTACCCTCTAGGCAGGAAACATCATTGGGATAAGAGGAAAAAGTATTTCAGTTGCTCCAAAAATTGTTCCAAAGCACAAGGAAACAATTAAAATCATTTTATGAAGCAAATATAACATTGATTCCTAAATCTGATTATTTGAATTTTGGATAATACATAAAGCCAAGATAATTTTAAGTCAATTTAATGGGATAGGACCAAAGGCAGGAAACAAGCCTCTTTCCACAGGCTAACTGGCCAGCTGTGCAAATGAATCTGAAGCCCAAGCCACTTCCTTGACTGCTATATAACCAAATCTTTCAATAAGAATCTAAGTCTCAATTCCTCACTTACGGACAGTGTACAAGATAATAAATATTTATTGGCAGACACATATAGCTTAGTGGTAGACATGTTGAACGGCAAGCACACACACTGACATTGATTCCCAGAAATGGAGGAGAAGGCATATAAGTGCTTATTCTTGTTGTAAGCCTCTAAGGCCTAAGCTGATATCCAACAGCACAAATTTCTGTAACACAACCTTAAACACTACTGAAAGTAGGTATGGAAAGGTACTCTTTAATTTTGAGCAAGTCAATGTAGCATCATAAAATGATCCCTTCTCCCTACACTGAAGAAACAATAATAAAAATACTAGTAAGAATTTTTATGAAGTTAATCTGTTGCAAAACAATAGGTTATAATTAAAAATAATAATAAAATATCGGTAACTAGGAAAATATTGAAAGCAAAACTACTTAAATGTGTTACTGGTCACTTCAGTTCATATGCAAAATGCTGGCCAAATCAAAGTTCATATATTTTGGGAGGAGAGAGAGAGAGAGAGAGAGAGAGAGAGAGAGAGAATATTTAATTAAAGCTAGATCTCAGAAGATGATGATGGTTCATTTGCCTCAAATAACTCACCATGTACTGGTGGGTAAGGATCTTTTATAGTAGGAAAGAAAGGAGAGGTGGAGTTACAGAGAGAAAATGGGAATCTCCACACTTGCTGTATATCTTCTTGTTGTATTCAGCACATTTTCCCCTTTCTTGTGGCAAGTAAACTGAGCTACAGGCCCCTGGAGCCAGCATCCACATACTGTCACTTCACCTGGGCTGAGAAGAAGATGGGTTGTTAATTATGTACTCATCAGGAAGAAGCTTTCAGAAGTTGCCTATTTCTGAAAAATAATAAGAATTTATTATAAGTGAATAAAAAATATGAATTAAAAACAAAAATGATATAGAATTCAAAACCAAGATGACAGGAAATTAACAATGGCTGTCATATGGCATATTGCTGTTTTCAAAGTAGTTACTCAGATTACCAGAAATAGGGAAAAATGATCAAACAACTAAGCATTGACTGTTCCTTCAAATAGAACAATAAAAATTAGTAGTACAGTTATCTTAGCTATATTGTGTGTGTGTGTGTGTGTGTGTGTGTGTGTGTGTGTATTTGTTTTCCCCCTTACTTCTTTCCTTCTTTTCTCCTTTCCAGAATCCTAGTTGTTCTTTCCTTTTGAGCAGTTTCTTGCCTTTCACAAAATCTATTGTACCTTTTAGACCTTGTATACACTTTCAGTTTCTTACTCTAGGGAGACAAAATGATATTGACACATACAAATCTGGTTTGCTTCACTTACAAACAATGTCTTTAGTTGCATCCCTTTAACAATAAAGGCCTTGAGTTTAATCTTTCTTTATAGTTCAGTAATACTGCATTGTATAAAAATGCCACATCTTTTTTATCCATTCCTCAGTAGATGGTCATTTGCATTGTTTCCAAGATTGAGCTATGATAAATTACACTGTGATAAAAATAGGTGAATATCTACCACTGTAGTGTGTTACTTTCAATTTTTCTGGAAAATATCCAGAAGGGGAATAGCTGGGTCAAATGAGACCTCTAATCCTAGTTTTTGTGAAATCTCCACACTGATTTCCATAGTGGTTGTACCAGTCTATATTCCCACCAACAGTGCAAAAGGATTCCCTTTTCCCATCACCTCTACAGCATTTGTTATTAGTTGATTTCTTTATGATAGCCTTTCTTTCTGGGGTGAGATAGAATCTCAGTGTTGTTCTAATTTGCTTTTCCCAAATGACCAATGTGGTTGACAGTTTTTTCATATATTTATTTGCCATTGGTATTTCTCAGTCTGAGAAGTGTGTGTTCATCTCAGATGCCTGTTACTAAGTGATCAAAGTTACCATCTTCTGCAGTGGTGTAAATTTACATCACATGCTCCCTAGCACAATGCTTTGAGGACCCAGTTTCATCTTTTTATTAGTATTGATGAAAAAAATAATGATAATCATGAAAAAGCATTGGATGAACCCAAACTTACCACCAAACATTCTACAAAATAAAATGAAGCTTTAAGAAATAAAAGGACAGGGAAAGAAATTTGGAGAGAGGATAGACATGAGAGCCAAAGGGCTCCAAAGTGCCAAAAGCAGCTCTCTCTCTCTTGGATAGCAAGGACTTATAAGGTGCTAAAAGAAATGAGGAAGTGAGGGGCCTGCTTCCTTGGATCAGGTCTTTGTATGTGGCCACTGGTCCATCTCATGTTGGTGCAAAGTTTACTATTCAAGAGGATATGTTTCACTTGATCTGGAAAGTTCTGTACAGTGAACAGATTTCATTGGACTCATAATTATGGGGCACAGAAGAATGTGGGTAAAGGTCACAGTCCATGGGAAAATGTCCAATGACTTTTCCTAGAGGAGCATAAAAGGCAATCATAATCATGAGGAAAAGAAAGAAAGAAAATGAGAGATTTAACCCATACTATCTTGAGTTGGAAGGGAAAATATGTAAAAAACTCAATATCAAGACTATTGGACATTTTTCAGTATGGACAGTGGAACTGTCACTGCACAAAGGCTGAGGAAGTCTCAAAGTGGACAGGGGAAGCTTTGATTAAACCCACCTATAGTGCAGGTTGTAGGTTCACAGATTTGCACCACAGAAAAAGAACTTTATGTGAGTAGGAGACATAAAGGTATTCATTAGGCAAAATTTTAAAGTACACACTCAAAGAAATTGAGTACAGGCATAGGAGGGGCTTAATGCTTTCAACTGGGTATATTTGTGTAGGCTTGAGGGGTAGAAATTTATAAAACTTGGCAATGTAATGAAAAGGGGAATTCAGTCACAAACAAAGATGACATTTTTTGGGGAAAGATGATGGTCCATTCACTGACGACAGTTATTACAGGTGACAGAAGTATAACATGTCCATTGGGAAAAGCCCATTTTAGGGGTGAAGAAAGGTGGTGTGTTTACAAGTGAAAAATAAGGATCATATACAGATTAAAAAACAATCACCAAGATCCACTGATAGGTAAAAGGGAATGGCCCAACCTTATTGTGTCTTTAGGATCTGAGGAATTTTTTAAAAATTGGGTCTGTATCCTGAAGCTTCAGCTTTTATTAAAAATTCAATTTTTAATCTATGATTGAATCACTGTTAAATTTTCTGATTCCATACTTACCATCTGATCATAACATGTTCTGAGAAAACATATTGAAATGAGTAGAAGAGATATGCCTATAAATTTATTTGCAAATGATTCTTAAAATATTTTAAGTGTGTGTGTGTGTGTGTGTGTGTGTGTGTGTGTGTACACGCACATGTTCACACATGCATGCAAGAAGAGAAAGAAAGAAACAGAGTCCTATAATCAACTAAGTTAGGTAGAAATATTATAGGCAGTCAGACAGAGCTGGGCTCATGAAAAAGTTAGTGCAGGAGATGAGAACACAAAAGTTTAAAAAAGATAAGATAAGATGAGATAAGAACACGTTGCAACTGTTGGTGTAGGTACATTCAGTGAAGGCCAGGCCTCAAGAAAAAGATGGAGCAACTACACCTACTTCCCCAGGGACAAAAAATAATGATTGATAGTCTACATAGGTATCAATCACATGGGAGAGGGACAAGATCTTGACTTATTCCTTCCAGAAAATATCTTTCATCTTTCCATGTACACTTGCTGCTGACTTGCTTTCCCATTGGATCAACTTTACCTAAGCAACTATACTTATAATCTTATTGGCTGTTCGTAGTGTTGAACTCATATCCACCTCATATCCACCTCTGTGCCATAACTTGCTTCCCTGTTAGATCAATGTTAGCTATGCAACCCTACTTATATAATCTCATTAGTTGATTATAGTTTATCTCACCTTGTACCCACCTCATGATTCCATACTCACCTTGTGACTTTGCCCTATAAAACTTCCTTTGAGAAGTGAATTCATGGGCAACCCACTTTCCAGGTCCAATTGTCTCTCTCTTAGGCAAAAGCTACCTTTCCCTCAATAAGTATTTCCTACTCCTAATGGCCAGGGAATTCATTCTAAGATTTGGGGAAACATTAGGTATTAGGTATCACACATCTATCTATCTGTTAGGTTGGGAGGTATAATGTCTCTCTTACATCATATTTGAAGGTGTTATATTAAGAACAAGTTAAAATGGTGAGTCTGAGTAAGCAATATATGGGCATTCTATTGCACTATTTTTCAACTTTTCAGTAAGTTTGAAAATCAAAACACATCATTGATAAAATGTGAAACTCTGTTCAACAAACAATTTGGGAGAAGTTTACTGGTGCTTGAAAGTACGGAGGGAAGTACTTTAAATTTCTAAACTAACAAGTTTTTACTGAATGTAAAAACTGGAAACAGCAAAGAAACAACAGCAATCTTAAAAGAAAAAAAGACAAAATCTACAGAGGACAATTTACAGAGGAGGAAACCTCAAAATCTATCAAATATACAATAAGATGCTCAAAATCTTTGGTAGGTTGAGAATTGAAAGTTTAAGAAACAATGCCATCGACTGTCTATTAATGTATAAAAATGATTACGAATGATTTCCAAGGTTTGTAAATGTGTGAGAATGCAGGAACCTTTATACACTCCCAATAGGTATATCTGAGGATAACTAGAACAGGCATTCTGAGTAACAAACTACTACTGAAATAGGATAGAGAAAAACAGAAACAGGTAGAAATGAGATATGGAAAGTCATAATTTTAAAAATAAACTTTGCAGCTTTGTGGGATAAGCCCAGTTTAAACTTATTTTTCTCCCAAGGCATAGTAAGATTGAAAATTTTCCTTTATGTGCAAATGGATTTAGCCATTTCCTTTTTTTTCTTTCTTTCTTTTTCTTTCTCTTTCATTTTTTTCCTAAAAATGGGCCTCTCTCTTTTGTGAATAGACTATTTCTTTTCACTTATAAAATAGACCTTTTCCAATGGGCAGGCTACAGCAATATTACCTGTAATGGCTGTCACCTATCAATGGGCCATTGCCCTTTTCCCACAGAAAAAGCTGTCATATTTCATCTGTAAATTGAATCTCTTCTTTCTGCAGATTCTCAAATTTTACACATTTTCACCAAATATACCCATTCCCAGAATCTATCTCAATTCTCTGAATATCTGCACTCTACTTGAGCTTATACTTTTAAAATTCTGCCTAATAAATCTCTTTATGCCTCCTTCTGATTAATCCTGAATTTTTTTTCTGAGATAGTGATATAGGGGAATGAATATCTCAACCTGAAAAACACCTGGGACAAATTTGTGTTCTATAAAACTGAAGAATGAATTTTAGGAACAACAGAGGTTACGAGCAGTACGTATTTACCAAGGGCAAGGAAGCTTCTGTCCAGTGAAGGCACAGAAGGGGACCAGACTGGGTTGCCCAGGAATCTGCCTTTTGGGGGAATTTATGTAGAACAAAACTATGTGGTGAGGTAGGTCTAAGGCAGAAAACATAGGAACTCACATGTAAGGTGCAACAAAATGAAGGCCAACCAATAAGATTACAAACACAATTGCTCAGGTAAAATTAATTAAATCAGGGACCAAATGGGAAAGCCAGTCACATAGCAACTGGGCATGAATATACAACAGGGCTTTTTCCGCAGGGGGTTGGACTAGTGACTATTCCTGACATCCTCAAAGTGATTATCAATCCTGGATGCTTATTTGTTTTTTTTTTATTTTTTTTCAACAAATAATACACTGCATATATTCTTCTTAGTGGTTAATTGCTGTACAAGATGCGGACTTGTGATCCTATTTACAAACACCATTAGAACAAATC
>NW_004524616.1:823481-826322 GCF_000260255.1 Octodon degus
CCCAGAATTATAACAAACAGGAGTACCGGAGAGAGAGCTCAGTAGAATAAGTGCTTGCCTGGCAAGTGCAGGGTCCTGAGCTCAATCCTTGGTACAAAAAAAAAAAAAAAAAAAAAAGGAATGGTAATAATACACATCTTTGTTTTGTTTCTGATTTTAGAATGAAAGTTTTCTTAGTTTTTGACCATTTAGCATGATGTTGACTATGGGTTTGTCAGATGGCTTTTATCAGATTGAGCCAAATTCTATTTTAATTTTCAGTAGTGCTTTTCTCAAGAGTGGGTGTTAGTCTTTGTAAAATTACTTTTATTCTGCTGAAGTTATCATGTGGTTTACTTCTTCATGCTGTTAAAATGATGCGTTACATTTATTGATTGGTATATACTGAGCCATGCCTGCATCCTTGGTCTGAATCCTATTTGGTCATGGTATATAATCTTCTTGATGATTTGTTGCATTGTTTGCCAGTATTTTATTGAGGATTTTTGTCTGTATGCTCACTACACATACTGACCTGCAGTCCTCTTTTATGACTGGTTCTTTTTCAGTTTTTGGTATCAGGGCAATGCTTGATCCCAGGAATAAATTTGGAGTATTGCCTCCATTTCTATTTCATTAAAGAGTTTGAGGAGTGATAGCATTAGGTCTTCTCTAAAGTTCTTGCATAATTCAAAAGTTAATCCCTGAGGACCTTGGTTTTTTCTTCATTGGTGGTGTTTTAATTACTGTTCAACTTCAGTGATTGATATTGTGTTATTGTAGAATTATTATAATTTCTTGATTCAGCTTTGATAAGTCATATGCATCTAAAAATACCTCCACTACTATTGTTCAGTCTCATTAATGTTCTCAAAGATGATGATGATCATCTGAGTTTCTGCAGGTTTCATTGTGATTTCACCATTTTCATTCCTAATTGAGTAGATTTTAGACTTTTCCCTTTTCAATAAGCTTGGCTGCCCTTGTCTACTTCATTTAATTCTTGAAAGAACCAATTCTTTGATTCAGTGATTCTTTTTATAGTTTTCTTAGTGTCAATTGCATTAATTTCTGTTCTGATTTTTATAATGACCTCCCTTATATGTAGTTTGGACTTAATTTGCTCTTCTTTTTCTAGAAGCTTGAGGTTCAATGTTAGGTTATATATTGGAACTCACTGTTTTTCTGGAGTGATAATTTACCACTCTAAATTTCCCTCTAGACAATGTATTCATTATGTTACATAAGTTCTGGTACATTGTATAGGTATTATTTCTTAATTGTAGAAACTCTAATTTTTTTATTTAATTTCATCTGCAACCCATTGGTTATTCAGGAGAGTGTTATTTAATTTCCATAACTTTTGAAGTTTTTGTGCTTTCATTTGCCATTGATTTCCAAATTCATTGTACTATGATCTGATCACATACATGTAATAATTTCACTTAATTTGCATTTACTTAAGCATGTTATATGAAATAATATGCGATATATTTTGGAGAAATTCCCATGTGCAGCTAAGAACAATGTGTATTCTGTTGTGAGGTGGAACACTTTAGATACGTATTAAGTCTATTTGTTCAAAGTTTTGATTCAGTTCCGATATTTCTTTCATTTTCTGTCCATTTCATATGTCTGTTTGTCACATCGGGATATTAAGTCCCTTATTATAACTGTGTCAGTGTTTATTTGAATTCTACTCTCTATTAATGTTTACCTAATATAGATGTTCTGCCATAATTTGGTATATATATGCTTGTTATCTCTTCTTCATGGACTGTTTCTTTAACAAGGATGTAATAATCTTCTTTGTCTCTATTGATCAGTCTTGTTTTGGAATCTACTTTTCTTCAAGTAGAATAGTTACCCATGCTCTTTTCTGGATTTTTGTCACAGGGAGTATTGTTTTCCATCCTTTTTACTTCCAATTTATGAACTTCTTTTTTGAGTGAAACATGTGTCTTGTTTGAAGCATATTGTTGGATCTTGTTTCTTGATCCGTTCTTCCACTCTGTTTCTTTTGATTGGTGAATTGAGGCCACTGACATTGATGGTATTACTGGTATGCATTGATCTATTGTAACCATATTATTTTCCTGTTGTTTGTTCCCTTTCTTTCACCTGTTTAATCGCTTGCATTACCTGATTGATTCCTTCTTTTGGGGGTTCAAGAAAGGTCACCCCTCATTATATCTTTCTACAACATCTTTCAGAACATTTTTGCCTACTGATTTGTTGGTAATGAATTTCTTAAAGTGTTCTTTATCATAGGATCATATTATCTCTCCATCAATTTTGAAAGCTGATCTTATAGCACACACCAATCTGATGTTCAAGTTTGTTTTCTTTCAGACTTGAAATACTTCATCCAATTTTTCCTTGAGTTAAGGATTTATGCTGAAAAGTTTGTTAAGATTCTGATAATTTTTCACTCACAGGTGATCATTACTTTTATCTAATTGCTTTTAATATTCTGTTCTTTGTGTGTGTGTCTCTGTGTGTGTGTGTGTGTGTGTGTCTGTGTGTCTGTGTGTGTGTGTGTAGGGTCTCACTGTGCAGCTTGGACTCATAGTGATCCTCCTGTTGTCAGCCTCCCTAGTGCTGGAATTACAGGCATGTAATTGCTGTTACAAGATTTGGTGTAAGTATTTTTTTTCATAATTTTATTGATAAACAAATAGCAAGGACACAGTTTCAAATCAAATCACTAGGACAGTTTCAATAATTAACACACTGCATACATTCTTCCTAATGGTTAATTGCTGTACAAGATGCAGACATGATATCCTAACACCATTAGAACAAATCACTCTATTCATTAAGAGAATGTAACTATATATCTATCCTAACCACTTTGAATAC
>NW_004524616.1:837683-846734 GCF_000260255.1 Octodon degus
TGTATACCCCATTTTTTCTAAGTTCCGTTATTGAATATTATAGGTGTGTAAACTCAGCAAAATATTCTAAAAGAGTCCAGTAGCCCATATTAGCCTGGATGCTTATTTGTAGGGAGGTAAGCATTTGTTTGGTATCTTGTCTTAAGGTCTGGCTCAAAGCAAAGTGTCTGTCTCTCCCACAGTTGCAAGGCATCTTGGCTTTACTGTGTCCCTGAAGGCCTATCCCTGTCTGATTGCCTATAATATTTCTACTTAATTCAGCTGCCTACAATAGGAGTCAGAAAACTGCAACTTCTTCCATGGGGGGGGGTGGATTTAGGGCTTTATCACCCTTTTGAGAACTTCCTAGGACTCTGGTTAAAGCACAACTAGCCAAATTAAATATATGCACAGAGCTGAAAAAAAGCTCTACACAAGATAGTTGATTAAAATGGCAAAGTAGGGTGGGCGTGATAACTCAGCAGACTAAGTGCCTGCTTTGGCAAGGGCAGGGGGACCAGGTTTGATCCCCGGTCCCACATGTTGCACAGGCTCTGCCTCCGGGGCTGCCTGAGCTAGCAAACAGGGTGTAGTAGTGTGTACCTGTAATTTCAGCTGGGGAGGCTGAAAACAGGAGGATCACTATGAGTCCAAGCTGTGTAGTGAGACCCTGTACCAAATACATAAATGAAATAAAATAAAATGGAAAATTAGACTTACTCAAAAATATTAAGGATTAAACTCAATTCTACTGAACAAAAAAGAAGAGGTGTTGTAAATGGTACAGGAACTAATGGAAAAGTATTTTAGGACCCTAGCAGGGAAATGGAGAGATGTGATTAATTCATCTGTGTTACCTAATAGTAATTACATTTCTAAAAAATTAAGCTCCTGCTCTTCTACAGAAAATATTAGGAACCCCATCTCTGCTGTGATTACTTTTCAAGGAGTTCTTTAAAGCAAGACAATTCTAAGTTGTAAATAGTTTGTGTCTCAAAGAGAATTTAACAATTAAGGTATCTGGCCTATAGCTACAAGCTAAAGACCTTGTCTGGTATGTGGGAGGCCCAAAGGTCAATCCCTGCCAGCACTACAAAAGAAAGGAAAGTTAGAATTGAGAACTTAAATGTAAAGTATTTACAACTACATGTTTTCTGTAGTAAAGATATAACAGGAGAGGGGTCAGAGATCTGTAGGCAAAAAGAAACCTCTCTAGAAAGTTCAATAAAACAGAGGGAGCATTAAGGCTGTCTTGGTCAGCACCTAGAAGAAATCTAGTCCTGCAGATGGATACACGCATGGATGGATGCAATATAGTACCTCCAAATGATGCAGGGGAAATAGTGCAACTCTCCACCTCTTAGATGTCAGATATGCCAAGTTTGTGTTTCCAGAATTGAGGAATGAATTCTAAGGAACTATAGTGGTTAAGAGTAGGAAACATTTACTGAAGAGAACAGACACAGCTCCTGAGATTCAGAAGGGGCTGTCAGTGAGCTCACTTTCTGGAGGAAATTTTATAAAGCAAAATCTTAAGATAAGATACAAGGTGGGACAAAATTATGATCCAATAATAAGGTTATAACTACAGCCACTTAGGTAATGTTTGTCCAATGGGAAAACAGGTCATGCAGCAAGTGTACATAGAAAGAACAAAGAGCTTTTCAGAAAGGGATGGGTCCAGGAGTCTTGGTCCTTCATCAAGGTGAGTGATGTCTATCTATACTTCATTAGACCAGAGGTTATCACTTACCTTGTCCCTTGTGGAACTATATAGGCCTGGTCATTCTGTCTTTATCTTGAGGCTTGACATCCAATAAATGCCCCTCTGGTCACAGTTGTTGTGTATTTTTATCTTTAACATTGACTCTCTTGACTTTCACTGCCTATAATATTTCTATCTAACATAGCTAAGATAGATAGATAGATAGATAGATAGATAGATAGATAGATAGATGATAGATAGATAGAAAATCAACTCCAATCGAGCACAATCATGGAGTAGTAGTCCACCAAGATGGACTCCTATCTCTGGGAAAAAGGATAAGAAAATGGGGATATACATTACTAGCACAGGTAGCACAATAGGTGGAATTTAGGCAACATGCCAAGGCCAATCCTATTATTCTGGAAAAAAAGCAAAAACTAAAATCACAAAGACCCAGAAAATCACTACAGTTCCAGGCCAGAACACATGCCTTGTAAATCTCTTGCCTGGACTTTCAGTAATCTTTGGCCCCACTGGAATCTTGTTAATGGTTCATACCTACAGACTGCATCTCATGAATGTAATTTATTCAGAGCAAGCTCTGGCAAAGTCCTGGATGCTAGAAGCCCCTCAATATGGCTCCACAGCCTATCACTTTTGACCACACTCCCAGTGAGGAGCAGCCAGGTTGGTCACATCCCTTTTAAAATCTGACCTCCTGGTTTATCTGTGTGCTGTGCTGAGCCTTTTACATTCCTGTCATCTAGGAGCCATGTTGTGCCACACTTTTGTCAGCACACACCTGCCTTGAGCATATCTTCCTGTGATCTTCAATAAATACAGCTGCTTTTGTTTTAGTATTTTGTTTATTTATTTATTTGGCACAGAGTCACACTATGCAGCTTGGACTCATGGTGATCCTCCTATCTCAGCCTCCCCAGTGCCACCATGCCAGATTTAGGTGGGCTGCATGGCATTCCTGGGCATCCAGCACTGGCTTGGCATACAGCACCAGGCATTAAACTTGTGTCCTCGTGATTGCCAGGAAGGGATTTAGACCACTGAGCTATCTCCACAACCCAGCTGCTTTTTCTTTTACCATAGGATACACAGTTGAAAATCTTTGCTTGTCATACACTAGAACTCGTAGTCTGTCTGTTGGATCCATGCCAAGGTATCACTATGTAGATTAAGTAGTATTTTCTTGTACCAGTCCTTTTGACCTAGTTTTGATAGGGTTCTTTTTTATTAACATATGTTTGCAACACATAAATATCACACCCATCTTGAACAACTTACACACAGGTATGTTGCAGTAATCATTTTTAATTCCTCTTCCATTCTCTCACTTCTATCTCCCTTCAACACAGATGACTTCCCTGTTTGCACAATGTCTACCTGCCTACTTCCCATCACCTACCTTCAAGTTTGCTGTTTATTTATATTTTGCATATGTCATGTAAGAGAAAGCATATGATATTTAATCTTGTGTCTGATTTATTTTTCAGCATTATGGTCTCAAGCAGTGTCCATTTTCCTGCAGATGACTTACTATTATCCCTCTTTGTGGTTGAGTAATACCCCAATGTGTATACATTTTCTTTATTAATTTGTTGATGGACACATAGCCCATTTCTGATTTAAACATCATTAGCATGATGCTATGAACATGAGTGTACATGTATAACTTAATATGTGTGCCCTTTAACTCTTTTAGAAAGATATTCAGAAAAGGTATGCCTGGACCAAATGGAATTCCTATGTTTAGGGGTTTGTTTTTGTTTTGTTATTTTGTTTTTGTTTTGTTTGTTTTGTTTTGCAGAACTGGGGATTGAACTCAAGCCCTTGAGCTTGCCAGGGAAGTGCTTATTCCACTGAGCCATTTCCCAGCCCCTATGTTTAGTTTTTTGAGGGATCTCCATGCTGATTTCATAGGGTTTGTATCAGTTTGCACTCCCACAGGAATGTAAGAACATTTCTTTTTCCCTACAGTCTCATCAGCATTTGCTGTTTTTTAAGTCCTTGGTAGACATTATTTCTGCAATAAAATTAAATTTTAGGGTTTTTTTGTTTTGTTTTGTTTTGTTTTGTTTTGTTTGTAATGGCCAAAGGTGCTGAACATTTTTCATGTATTTAGTAAAAATTTGTATTTCTTTTTCTGGGAAGTACCTATTCATTTCCATTTTCTTTTTGGTGGCCCTAATTTTTAGGAGATCTTTATATAGTCTAGATACTAGACATCTGAGGAGTAGCTGGCAAAAATTTTTCCCATTCTGTATGTTGTCGCTTCATGCTATTGTTCGTTTACTTTGCTGACAGCTTTTTAATTTGATATACTCCTATTTATTGATGGTTGTTGTTATTTGTGTGTCATTGAGGTTCTGTACAAATAACCCTTACTTACACCTATTCTTCAAGAGTTTTACTTATTTTGCCTTCCAGCAGAGTAAGTGCTTCTCTTTCAATACCTAGGTCTGTGGTCTTCTTTTATTTTTATTCCAATCAGATTCTACTGGTATATTTTTGATGCACATAATGATCACATTCATCACAATGAAGTTGTACCTGTACATGATATAACTTGTTTCTCCTGTTTTCCCAATCCCCTACATTCCCTTCTACCCCTCCCTCCCTCCCCACTTAGGAAGCTTGGCTTCCAGTTTTTCCTTCTTTTCTCATGATTTTACTTTTCACTTCTTTCCCTTTTCCCTCACCTCTGTGGCTCTCCTCCCCACTGAACATTTTCTTCTTGTTTCACAGCAGCTGTAGTGCATGCACTTCTGGATTCTTGCACGGGAGAAACAGTGAGGAGTTTACATATACGTGCCTGATGTGTTTCACTTAAGAGTATGGTTTCAAGCTGCATCCATTATCATGCTCTATGGCAGAATAGTGCTGCATTGTATTTTTAAAAATCCACATTTTCTTCATCCATTCATTAGTTGATGAACATTTAGGCTGTTTTCAAGATTTGACTATTACAAACTTGCCACTGTAAATATGAGTGTGCATATTTTGTTTTGGTATATGATACTTTTAATTATTTTGGGAAGATACCAAGAAGGGTAACAGCTGGTTTGAGTGGACTCTCTAGTCCTAGTATTTTGAGGAATCTCCACATAGATTTACAAAGTGGTTGTATCAGTCATTGCTACCACCAACAGTGGAGAAGGTTCCTTTATACCCCTCACCCCACAGACCTACCAGAATTTGTTACTAGTTAATTTTTTTATAATAAGCATT
Organism: Octodon degus; assembly: GCF_000260255.1. NCBI lineage: Eukaryota > Metazoa > Chordata > Mammalia > Rodentia > Octodontidae > Octodon > Octodon degus. The sequence goes on from NW_004524616.1 coordinate 842,614, forward strand.
CTTTCTGGGGTGAGATGGAATCTCAGCATTGCTTTAATTAGCATTATGTGAATGATCACTGATGTTTAACATTTTTTCATATATGTATTTGCCTTTCTATTTCTTCCTCTAAGTAGCATCTATTTATTTTAAATGTCTCCCCCCTTTGTTTATGTTTAGTACAGAGTCTACAGGGTCTCACTACACCATTCAGACTCTAGTGAAAGCGCTGAGATTACAGGAAAGTGCCACCTAGCCAGTCTCAGTCACCATCTCAGCATGCCCCAGGGGCGGGGCTGGCATGGCAGATCCCTGGGGATCAAACCCCTGGCCCCTGCATCTGCCTAAGCAGATGCTTTAATCTGCTGAGCTATCTCCCAGGCCCTCAGATACCCATTTTTGGATTGGGTCTTTAAATTTGGGTGATCTAATATTTTTAAATTCTTTATATAGTCCAGAGAGTAATACTTCTGGATTCTTTCCTACACTCTGTCTCTTCACTCTATTGCTGGTTTCTCTTCATATGCCAAAGCTTTTTAATAAGATGAGAGTCCACTTGTTCCTGTAAGATCAATATTTTACACATAAAGTTTTGCCTACACCAATGTCCTCCAGAGTTCTACCTAGTCTATGTTCCAGCAGATTTAATGTTCCTGTCCTGATATTTAAATCTTTGATCCATTTCAATTTCAGTTAGTGCATACTGAAAGATATACACCTACTTTTAATATTTTACATCTGGCAAGTCAGTTTTTCCTGCACTATTTATTAATGAGTTTGTCTTTCTTCCACCGAATGTGTCTGGCACTTTTGTCAAAGATAAGATAGCTAATATGTCTGGAGTTATTTCTGCATCTTCTAATCTCTTATACTGATCCTTGTACTAGTTTTGGACTTACACTGTTTATGTATTTCAAAGATGCCTCATTAGGTTATTTGTGATCACTGGTTTTCATCTAGTCTTCCCTGTTAGAATTGTTTTCATTGTGCCCATACATTTTGATGTTTTGTGTACACTGTCATCTGAATATTGAAGCTTTTTAATTTCTTCCTTGATTTCTACATTGATCCACTGATTATTCAATAATACGCTATTTAATCTTCATATTCTTGCATAATTTTTGTGTTTTTTCTGCAATTAATTCCTAGTTTCATTCTAGTATGATCTGACAGTGTGCCATGGATTATTTTTTTTAAATTCATGTTCATGCCTAAACTATGGTCTGCTTGGTAAAGGGGCTTGTGTTGCTGGGGAAAATGTATATTCTACTGTTGTTGGATGACATGTTGTGTAGATATCCACTAGGCCCATTTGTTCAATTGTGTGGTTTAACTTTGTTATTCCTTTCTGGTTTGGGAGGGTCTAGTTGACTCATTTGTGACACTAAGGCATTAAGTCCTGTCGGGCGCTCGTTGAAATCACACGCGAGTCAGATGGTGCTTAAGCTTCTCTTTATTCTTCTCTCCCCCGAACTTCTCCCCGGAACTACTACTCAACCGAAATACTTCTCCGAACTACTTCCCGAACTCCTCCGCCGAACTACCCCAGACCTTCCGTAACATCCTCTTTTATACTCCCCAGGACCAATCAAATAAGGCTGCGTGTCTTAAACCGGCCAATGGGCAAGTGCCTGGTTGTAACAGCTCTTAGCCAAATAGAATGCACCAGCAGAGGTTAAGCATAGTTCTGGAAATCCCCCGTGGGGGAGGGCAAGCATGTAGGGCGCCGGCGCCCAACAAAGTCCCTTGCTATGATTATATGGTCATCTATCTGTTCTTCTATGTCTACTAGTTTTTATTTTGTGAAATTTGGCTTGCCAATATTTAATGTGCATATATTTATAGTTGTAATTTCTTCCTCTTGATATTTTTTAACCAGTATGTAGTGGCCATTTTTGTCTCTTCCGATCAATTTTGGCTTGAAGTCTATTCTGATCAAAAATAATTTGATGATAACAATACATAACAACCATTGTTAATTTTCTATTAACAATTAATTTTCAAATTCTCTACCATTTTCATTGTTTTATGCTGCATTATTGTCTTTGTTCTCCTTATTTGTTCTTTTTTTCTCTTTATAGTAATTTTTTTTATTTTAAATTTTTTTTCAGTGCAAAGAAAATAAAATCATTACTCCTGCTTACATTTGGGTCCTGAGTGCATGGAGTATCATTTTCTATCCTTTCAGTTTATACATTAATTTCTGAATGAAATGTGTCTCTTGCAGGAAAAGGTTGAGTTTGGGGGTTTTGTGATGTTTGTTTGTTTGTTTGTTTCTGTCTTTGTTTTGAGACCAGGTCTTACTGTGTAGTTCAGGATCACTTTAAACTCAATATATGATTCAGGCTGGCCTTCAACTCATAGTGATCCTCCTATTTCAGCCTCATAAGTGCTGGAATTATAGACATGCATCACAACACCCAACTTGAGGTTTGTTTGTTTGTTTACCAATCTACTAGTCTGTGTTTTTATTCTGACAAGGTAATACTAGTAATATTGAGAATTGTCATTATGAAATATTTATTGAATCCTCCTGTTATTGCATTGTTTTTCTAGCACTGTTTCCATTTCTTTTCCCCTTCTTGTTCCACTGTTCTTCCAATGAGATGTATATTTCCTTTGGGTTCTTTTGTGCTGATGGCTTCCCCGCCCCTTTCAAAATCTCCCTTAAATATTTTCTCTAATGTTGGCTTACTATGTTCATTTAGGATTCTTTTGCCATGGAAAGTCTTTCCTCTCTGTCAATTTTAAAGGCTAATTTTGTGAAATATACAATATACAATTTTTTAAGGCTTGGAGAGCTTTCATCTCCTGGACTTTATCACTTGTGCAAAGAAGTCAACTATTGTTCTGATAAGCTTCCCTTGAACATCAATTACTCTCTTTCTTCAATAGCTTTAAATATTCTCTCTTTGAGTTTAATTTCTGGAATTTTTATTATGATGCATCATGTAGAAACTCTTCTGATCATTGATATTTTGGGTTTTATATGACTTTGTACTTGAATATTGAATAGTTTTCTTAGGCTTGGACACTTTTCTACTATGATTTCAGTGCATGAATTTTTTTATCCATTTTGAGTTATATTCTAATTTTTCATTTATTTTTATAACTCTAGGTTTTTAAAAGTAGTTGTTGGATTCAGCCTCCATAGCATTTTGGTCTTTCTAAGGCATCACTGAGTACATGATAAACTATATCTACCTTATCTTCAAATTATGATACTCTGTCTGGATTTATTCTTGATTTCTTTTCATAACTTTAAATCTTTGCTGAAATGGTCATACTGTGTATTGCCTTGTTTAACTTAATCAGATTGTTGCTTAAGTTTTCTGAAACTTTTTTTCCTTTTTTTCTTAGACAGGGTTTCATTATGTAGTTCAGGCTGAATTTGAACTCACAGTGATGAGCTTTCGGCTTCAGGCATGCACCACCATGCCCTGCAATCTTGCTGAAATTGTTAACTAAACCCATTATCTTTTTATTTAATTCACCTTTAAACTCGTTAAATACCTTCCGAATTGCTCACATGATTCTTATTTAATCTCTTCAAACATTTTAGTCTTTTGGATTGTGAGTGATTTGTCTGCAGCTTCAACTTCAGCTTGCATACATAAAACATGAGCTTTTTTTGAATGAATTTAGGACAGGGTGTACAGGGTCTAACTACAAAGTTTGGACTTGTAGTGATTCTCCTGTTTTCAGCCTGCCAAGCACTGGGATTACAGGTGTACTCCACCATGCCCAGTCAAGACATGAGCTTTTGAGCTGTTATGAAGTTAGAGGGAAAATTGTTGCCTTTGCGCTTAGGACTAAAAAATATTTAGGGTAGAAAAATCATCACTACTGTGGAGATTGCTTTAGTTAGTTTGCTTTCCTGTTTTATGTCTTTGGGTTTGGTTAAATTTTGGTATTTGTGCCTCTCTTCAACCTACTCTTCATTATAGACTGAGTACCAGTCAGTATGTTGCAAAGTGAGAGCAACTTCTAGTTACATCACATACAGAACTAATTATGTATTCTAAATTGCTTAGACAATTTCTCTTTTTATCCTTAGTACCCCAAGAAGGCAATAAATCATGGTGCTTCTGACAAATATGATGGGATATAGACTAAGATGGGAGGAGTGTGCAAGAAAAAAA
>NW_004524616.1:866539-867544 GCF_000260255.1 Octodon degus
AGAAGGGCTGCAAGGACAGCCAACATTATGACCATAGCCTTTCAAGGTCAGCAAAGACTCAGGACTTATGAGAACCTATACTGTAACATCATGTAACTCAGTTTGTGTCCCAAAGTTTCTAACCAAGGAGATTATGGGTTCACAGACCAATGTGACCAATGACGTACAGCATGCCTAAGGTGAGTCTCATGGAGAGAAGGCATTCTCTCAGGCTTTCACAGAGAGCAAATTGGTCAAGAAATGGCCATGACTCATCCACTTGTTGACACTGACAAAGGATCTGCAAACTGCGGTACAGGGTTACAGGATAATTCCTGAGGGTACTTGACTGACTTTACCAGATACAAAAGCTACATTTCCTGTTATATAGGTCTTGCTTTATCTTGCTCTTAACCATCCAGCAGAAAAGTATAAAAATGAGGTATATAAAATAAAGCCATATTAATATGCTGAGCTGTGAAAGGCTCAAGTCAACAACTTCTTTGGATAACCCACTACTATTGTGGACTGCTGGACTGTATTGGATTGTTTTGCTGAATTCAAGCACTTATAGTGTTTAGATGCCAATGGAATACCCATCTCTGACAGGAATAAACAAAAAAAAAAGGAGCTACAAAGGAAGGTCCATTTTGTATCTGTATATACAGAATAGTTAGGACAGATATACAGCTACTTTAACTTAATTCAAAGAGAAGAAAGATTTGTAGTAATAGTGTTTGGTCAGGATATCCTCTCTGCATCTTGTACTATGGATAACCAATAAGAGGAAAACAATGTACAATGTATTAATTATTGAAACTGTCCTATTAATCAGTTTTGAAACTGTCTCATTGCTATTTGTTTCTCAATAAAATAAAATTAAAAAAGAATTTCCAATAAATGGAAAATAATTGATGTGGGAGATTTTGACAGAAAACAATAAATATATGAAAAGAATGCTATAAAAATAAAAATAAAGCTTCTGCTTCAACAAGTTCAGGCAGGCACAGGGTACTGCAGTTTGGT
>NW_004524616.1:868369-875770 GCF_000260255.1 Octodon degus
TTTTTTTTTTTTTTTTTTTTTTTTCCACATTCAGGTCTGCCTCTTCACTTTTTCTGTGGGCTTTAGTTTTTCCTTCAAATCTTTCACAGGTCTCAGAGATCTATGCACTCCTTTTTCCCCACAAATTACTATATATAAGTGTTTGTATTCTGAATCACAGAGATACTGATTTGTTGCTATTTACTGCTCCACCCTCTTCCTGTAACTCTTTTTCTTTCTTTTTTTTTTAAACACAGGGTAGTTCAGGCTAGCCTTGAACTCAATATGTAGCCAAGGCTGGCCTTAAACTTGCAATAAACTTCCTGTCTTTGCCTCCTGAGTTTTGGGATTTCATGTTTATCACTACACCTGTCTCAGCACTAATTAATTCTTATTCTGCATTTCATGTATACAAATGTATGAAAGAAAGCCAAGATTGGAAAGAAAAAGATTTGAAAGAAAAACAAAAATTTAAAACACAGAGGCTAAATCAGAGTCCTCTCTGGGTGTCCAGAGCTCTGCTAGGTTCCAGTTGAGCTCCTGTGGGCAGGATTAACAAGATGTTTTGCCCCTGTCCTTTGCTCATACGTGGCATTTGATTAGTGGGAAGCTGACAGAGCCAGATTGGTCAAGCACTGCATCTTCCACTGATTTCTTGGCAGGAGGCTTCTCTTCTATGGTCATCTCTGCAGGTGTTTATGCCTGCTCCTTCCACATCACTGTGGGTGTGTGCACTGTGCAGTTCCCCAGCTCCTTTTGTCTCTCCACCATCTCTGAGTTCCCTGGCCACACCTCTCATAGACTCCCTATACAATGTGTAGTTTGGTAAAGCCAGGAGCTTGGTGGGAAAGGGACCTTTTGCACAGAATTCAGCAGCAATTAGGAGCCAGTGGGAAGTTAACCATATAGGCTCCTAGCTTGTCAGTTTTTAATGGCCAGTGGGATTGGCCCTGTATGAGATCTGGGCTTTACGTCATTTGGAAAGCAGGTGAGAGGGCACAGTTTTGCAGCATTTGAAGTACGAGTATATGCCCACTCTGGCATTGCTTCATTGTCTCTTTTTCATGTCTAGGTCACACCAGTCACAACCATTGAGTGCCCCTACCTGTTTCCAGAGTTCCTATCCAGAATCATACCCTTGTTTTGCATTGTCCCAAGAATTTGTTGGTCCCAACTTAATCACTACCCTCTGACGACTTTCTAGCCCTACCCTTCCATATAACCCTCATCTGTGGAAGATCTTTCCTTTGAATATCTCAGTTACTGGGTCTCATCTCCATGGAAAAGGGAGCTGGAAGAGGTGGGCATTGGGCATTGAATGATCAGCTAGGTTCACACTGCAGCTTCCTGGGCTCATGTCACAGTCACTGGCCATTGCTATTTCAAATCATTTCTTCCCTCATCTCTCAACTTCCTGACTCAACAAATCAGACACTTTCCTAAAATGATGTTTGCCAGAACTGAGCCATGAGCAGCACCAAGATGGAGAAAACACCTTGCTTTTTTCTCTATATATACCACAATACTGGATATTGTCAGTTGGTCTCCTCCTTTAAGTTTCCTTCCCATGCCTGGGTCTTTCTTTTACCCAGAATGAAAAACAATCTACAGATCCTGGCAAACAACTTCCCAGCATCTCATGAGTGCTGTTAGCCCTAATCCACACTTTGCAGTCTAAAGACATCTGGTATAGTTTTTCAGACACAACTTTCTACTTTAAGCCCTATCATGTGCTTAGTAACAGTTTAGGTTTCACCCAAATGGTAGTAAATTGACCACACACATTATATGCTAGCTCTTAAGGGTTTTGCCTGGAAATGACTCGTACATCTCCCAATAATATTTCATTGGTCAAAGTCATGCTCATAGTCACATCTGATTTCAATGAAAAGAAATAAAGTGTCATTCTAACCTGTGCAGAGAGCAGGTAATATTCAATAATCTTCACTAATGACCAGCACAGTCTTAAAATTTCAACCTAAGAGAATACTGATTGGTCATATATGTCATGAAGAGCTAAGATAAGGAATCACTGTAGTTTGTTGTGGTATGACTCTAAATCCCCATACCGATGAAGATTAGGAGAGCTGAAGGGCACACAAAAGCAAGTTTCTTCCCTGAGTAGGTCAAGGTTACAATTTTGTGGTTCTAATTTGGGTACCTATACTGATACATACACCATATACTTACATCTTATAGCAGAAATTAATTGCTGCAAACTTGGGGATTCTCACAATTTTTGAGACATATTTAGTTTTAAAGGTAAGAGTCTATTAATTGATCTATTGGTCATATCCACTAGCCTAGGAAAAATGTTGTTTTAGCACATGTTCTTAGCAACTATATGGTTCTTAAGGTCTACAATTACTAAGATACATGGTGTCAGGAATCTGATGAGTGTTCTGTCAGACAAACAGTAACACATCAAAATGGTCTAAACACTGTGGAGCTCCTTTCTCACATTATTAGTGTTACATGGGAAAGAACCTCCTCACATTATTAGTGTTACATGGGAAAGAGCCCTGGACTTAGCACAGACACTATCTAAATAATTTGGTTGCATAGCACTGAATTATTCTTAGCTTTGATTTTTTTCACAGTGAAATGAAGCTAAGTGAAACATAGCAGGTCATGTTTGCTTTCTTGACTTCAATTTGCCACTACCACCCTTCATTTGCATTGAAATTATGTTATGAGGAGTTACCAGACTTAGCAAAAAGCTTGTATATTTTTATTCTAGAGAATCTGAAACGCTTGGAATAGAATTGTCTACCTTTTCCTCTTCAACAAAGACCAAAACAGGATTCCGTGTCCCTGATTCCAGAAAGACCACTGAGGAGTACAAGGGAGAAAGGGAGATTAAACAAATGAGAAGTATCTGAGTGGCCTCCTGGAATAGATTTATGTGACTGAACAATGGCTCAGTGAGGAAGGTAAACAGTTGTTCCACCAGCTTTGGCTTTTTCTTATGGTGCATCTTCCTTCTGAACCACACAGCACAGCTGTCTGGACACTTTTTGCTATAACACATGGGGACAGTTTTACTGCATTTACCCCATCATTAAATGCAGTGGGAAGATATAGGTCTTGAAATCCTGGTGCTATAGTAAAATGTGAAGAATTATGCAGGCCTCCTGGATTACATTTTTTTAATCAGTGTGAATTTCTCTTGAGGGCAACTGCTCAGGGATACAATTTGCAGTGCTTTATCTTGGTAGATCCAGAAACTCTGCCTACCTTTTTCTATATTCTGGGTACCCCTCTCATCTGCTTTATGTGGGAACAGCTAATACACTTCTGAGGGAGTACTTATGCCACACAAGTACAAGGGAATTTGGGTAGCAAAAGGCTTTCTGACTAGAATGATCCTAGTGTTAAGAGATTTTACAGATCACTTAGGGCACCACTATCTAATAAAATTTTCCACACTAATGGTCCTGTTCTATACCAGCATTGTAATATACAGTAGCCAGCACTAGACACATATGGCCACTAAGCACTTAGAATGTGGCTACTGTGATGGAGGAACCTAATGTTAAATTTAATATAATCTTAAGTAATTTAGGTTTTTTTCTCATTAAACTTAGTTTTAATGGGTCTGAAAATTCTGGTGACAGATTTTTGGTCAAATTGTTTCAATTTGAATGAGTTAGAGCCACTGTTTGACCAATTTGCTCTCTGTGAAAGCCTGAGAGAATGTTTTCCCTCCATGTGACTCTCCTTAGGCACACTCTACATCATAGATCACTTTCCTCTGTGGTCCCATAATCTCCTTGATCAGAAAATTTGGGACACTACTGAGTTACATGACATTACAGTACAAGTTCTCATATGTCCTGAGTCTTAATTGACCTTGGAAGGCTAGGGCCAAATTAAAACGTATTGATTTTAAAAACTAATAACTTAAAAACTTCCACACATGCACACACACACACACACACGCATGCACACACACACACACACACACACACACACACACACAAAAGGTCTGCAAAACACTCTCCTTCCCTTTGAAAATTTTGTCATGCATTGTTATCATTAACCAGTCTTTCACTATTAAACTTAAATGGCCAACTGGGAGAAATAGTTCTGAGACTGACCTTCTGCCACTGATTAAGACTGGGGTGGCAGGTATTAGGGATAATATTCATTTAGCCTTCTGAGCATTCTGGGCAGACTTGGTGACCTTGCCAATTCCAGCAGCCTTCTTGTCCACAGCTTTGATGACACCCACAGCAACTGTCTGTCTCATATCACAAACAGTAAAATCACCCAGAAGTGGGTAGTCAGAGAAGTTCATGACACACATGGGCTTGCCTGGAACCATGTCAACAATGGCAGCATCACAAGATTTCAAAAACTTTGGCCCATCTTCCAGCTTCTTACCAGACAAGCGATCAATCTTTTCTTTCAGCTCAGCAAACTTGCAAGCAATGTGAGCTGTGTAACAATCCAGAACAGGGGCATAGCCAGCACTGATCTGGCCAGGATGGTTCAGGATAATCACCTGAGCAGCAAAATCATTGGTGGGTCATTTTTGCTGTCACTGGCCTCATTGCCATGCTGGACGTCTTTGACAGACACGTTCTTGACATTGAAGCCCACATTTTCCCCAGGAAGAGCTCCACTCAAAGCTTCATGGTACATTTCAACAGACTTGACTTCAGTTGTGACACTGAGTGGAGCAAAGATGACCACCATTCTGGGTTTGAGAACACCAGTCTCCACTTGGCCCACAGGGACAGTGTCAATACCACCAATTTTGTAGACATCCTGGAGGGGCAGCTGCAAAGATTTATCAGTTGGGCAAGTGCTTGGAAGGATGCAATCCAAAACTTCAAGCAGTATGGTTCCACTGCCATTGCCATCTTTACGAGTGACCTTCCCTCCTTTGAACCAAGGCATATTAGCACTTGGCTCCAGCGTGTTGTCACCATTCTAACCAGAAATTGGCACAAAAGCCATGGTGTCAGGGTTGTAGCTGATTTTCTTAATGTAGGTGCTGACTTCCTTAACAATTTCCTCTCATATCTCTTCTAGCTGTAGGGTGGCTCCATGGAATCCATTTTGTTAACATTTAGTTGTTTCACACCCATTGTGTAAGCCAGAAGGGCATGCTCATGGGTCTGCCCATTCTTGGAGATACCAGCTTCTATTTCACCAACGCCAGCAACAACAATCAGGACAGCACCATCAGCCTGACATATGCCTGTAATCATGTTTTTAATGAAGTCTCTGTGTCCAGGGGCATCCATGATGGTCACATAACACTTGCGGGTCTCAAATTTCCACAAGGAGATGTCAATAATGATACCACACTCACACTTCGATTTCAGCTTGTCCAAGACTAAGGCATAATTGAAGGAAATCTTGCCCATCTCAGCAGCCTCCCTCTCAAATTTTCCAATGGTTCTTTTGTCAATGCCACTGCATTTGTAGATTAGATGTCTGGTAGTGGTGGATTTGCCAGAGTCCACGTGTCCAATGAGGACAATACTGATGTGAGTCTTTTCCTTTCTCATGTTGGCTTTGATGTAGTGGTGGTTTTCACTACCCCTGTGCTCTTGTGGTAAACCCATTGTGAAAAAGCTAATTTAGCTTTTGCTTTCATTTTTTAAAGAACAAAAAATAGTAACACACACACACATTAGAAACAATACAGAATTTCACTAAACAAAAGGGTAAGAATTCAACAATGGTTGTTATACTGCATACTGTTGTCTTCAAAAAGTAACTGCTCAGATTACCAGATATAAGCATACAAAACTGGTCAAAATAAATAAATAGATAAAAGATAAAAAGGAGAAAGCAATTTTAAGCATTAACTATACCTTTCAATACCCACATGTGTAAACACCCTATTGTCTCCCTAGTGTAAAAACCTGAAAGAGTAAATAAAACCTAAAAAATACAATAGAAACTGTGAAAGGGAAAAAAAAACTCTTCAAAGGGAAAGAACAACAGGGATGAAGGAAAGAAGGAATTAAGGAATGGAAAAAAATATATATGTACAGACACGGGATAGCTAGGGTAACTACACTGATGAGTAATTTAATGTTAATTTAAATAGACATGCATGTTCAGGGAGTTGGGCACGGTGGCACACACCTGTAATCTCAGTAGTCAGGAGGCTAAGGCAGGAAGATCACCACTAGTTCAAGACCAGCCTACACTATGTAGTGAGACCCCATCTCAAAAAAAAAAAAAAGACACAGAGAGCTAATCCCACTATATTGGGTTGTACAGATTTAGGGTATAGCTTTGGGACTTGGAATCCACAGCCCCTTTAGTGTCCAAGATGATCTTTAGATGATCCATAATATCACTCAATGAAATGATGACTATATAAGAATAGCACTATTGGCCTTTGAGCAATACTAGGTATCACCCAAAACAAGTACTAAGTAAATTAGGTCTCTAAGGAGATAAAATAGAAAGATAAAATCAGGATGGGAGGTAAAATGAAAACAAAAAATGAAATGAGGATGATATTGTAAACACTAAAAATGATAGTATACTGAAAGCTGGAGAATGTAATAAATCAATTCTTTATACCCCGATATTAAAAAGAAAGAGAATTATTTATATGGGTTTCTTCAAGGTTTGTCTTAGGTTTAGTCAAATTCTCAGAGAAACCTTAGAGTTTCAAGAATCACCAACCTAAATTTATTCTCCAACCTCAGGACAGAAGGGGGCAAGAAAGAGGTGTTAGATTAAATAATAAGAGATCTGACACAAGTAGGATTGGCAGCTGGCTGGTAACCAGGAAAGAGAAAGTTTTATCTTGAAATAAGACAAGTTAAAGGAAATAGTACTCTCTATTCTGCATTGTTTTTCTTTCTTAAATGAAAACCATACTGAATTGTTTAATTTAATTTCTCTAAATGGTGTGAGAACACAACATTATTTGTGAAGCAAACTGAGTATAGAATCCTCTGAGATTTTCAAACTTTTCCCATAGTTGCACAAGGATGCCATAAATCACCATGATTTGTGGCAAAATAGGGAGTGTTCACTAACGCAAACAATCTCTTAATCTGGAGAGAGTATTTTAAAGGCTGTTTTCTTGAGTTACTACAATATGCCAAGCATTGTGGCAATGAATCATTTTTAGAACTCTGTTTATAGATATCAGCATAAATTTTACCAATGAAAAAATTTATTTTTAGAATGTTCAAATAGTTGTTTCAAAACAAAGCTAAATGAGTATTCCCAAATACCTGAACTGTGATCTAAAAAGGTTTAGATTTCCTGGATGTGAACCATGTCTCATTTTGTAAATGAAAAATTACAACTTGTCTGACTTACAGTAGCTCTATCACTGCAGTGGGCAAGATCATAGAAAGAAATGAAATAATCACAAGGGCTGATTTAGAGGATACTTAAAGGGCTTTTTCACAAAGATATATAGAGATAGAGAGA
>NW_004524616.1:875895-899422 GCF_000260255.1 Octodon degus
GATAGATAGATATTCAGAAATGCATAAAGTGAGTCAAAATGGAGTGTAACCCAGGGAAAGAGAAAAATGAAATTGTACAAAAAGGCATGAAATAGGGTATAACGAACAGTTTCTGATAAGGAAATATATATCAAGGGGCACACAGACATTTACCTTTAACATACTCAGCATTACACGATGTTGTTGTGCAATTATACCTAAGTTCTGGTAAAAATAACCATGAAATGGTCCCATTCAGCTGTGACTAGCTGTGTGCTCTTGAGTAGGTCACTTCCCACTGTGAGCCTTTGGTTCCTCATCTTTAATACACGCCAACACCTCAAGATTGTTCTTATGCTTCATGTCTGGATCCCCCCAAAGCTTCATGCCTTCATGGGGGAAGGTTGCTTTTCAGAGAGGGCTGAATCTAGAGTTTGTGACTGTCATTGATTCAGTGTCCAGTGCTGGGGTGATGGGTGTGAGTGGTACATCCATCCTAGGGCACGTGGCCTACATGCAATATAAAGGACAGAAGGAGTCTTCTCTCACACTCCTCCCTTTTTGCTCTTGTTGCTTTTGCTGTCTTGCACAGCCATGAATGACTGCCCACTGACATGTGCCATCCTGCCTTAGAGCCAGCCGAGTACAGACTGAAACCTTCACAAACTGTAAGCTAAATAAATCTTGCCTTCCTTAATTTTGGACATTGGGTGCTGTGTCTCAGCAACAAGAGAAAAGTAACCAAGACAGTTGCTTTATGGGCTTACATGAGATACTGCACATAAAGGCTTGACAAAAAAAAATGTTCACTACAGACATGAGGAATTATAGTTATTTGTGAAATAAGCAAAGACAACATAAGGCTAAGGTCATCTCACTCAGGGATCTCTCAGAAATAATAATTGGGGAGGGGTTTGCTTTATTTTGAGACAGGATCTCGCTATGTTATTCAGACTGGCCCTGAACTCAATATGTAGCCCAGGCAGGCTCCAAATTCAAGGTGATCCTCCTGCCTCAGTCTCCCAAGGGCTGGGATTATAGGTATGTGCCACTATGCCCATTACAGAAACAATGATTTTTTTTTTACTTTATCAGGGAAACACTAATTTTTGTTCAAAACTTGCTAATGTCACTAGTTAGCAGACCAAGTACCATCTTAAGGCATGATGACAAATGAAAATCCAGGCAGATTCCTTTGTAATTACGGCCTGACACTGCAACTGGCTCTTGTTCAAAAGGTTTCATTCAATTTCCTCTTGTAATGTGTTTAACTTTTGCTATGCAATGGGACTCCATAAATACTATAGAAATAAGACAACACATGTTAAAGGCACTTTGGCCTGTATTTTGAATGCACGTTCTTCAAATTGAACTTATCATCTTGTTTTATTTGTTCCTCATCTTCAGAATAATAATGAATCCAAAGAAGGCACATGGCTTGTCCAAGAGCATAAACTCTACTCAGGTCAGTGACCACGAGCTTCAGGTGAGTATTTAAATTCCAATGTAACTAACTTACATAAGGTTATGCAAAATCAGTGACTATGAGTAGGCTACCCAGACCAGTTCCTTGAGGAACTGATAAACTGGTAAAGCATAATACATGGTAAGTGACTTGTGATACAGATGACTTTAATTTTGTATCTCCCATTGTCCTTAGCAAAATGTTTGTACAATTAACACCACACAGGGATAGAGAAGGTCAGCATGCAAAGGAGTAACCAAGTGGAAAAGTAACTCACAAAACACATGGATGTGATCAATGAATCTATGAAAAACTTCATCAGCTCCATAAGAAAAGGAAACTTTCTTTGGAAATCCTTCTTTTGAATGATTTTGGAATTTGAATTGTTTTTGAATGATTTTGGAAATCTTTCTTTGGAAATCATTCTTATCTCTACAGCCCCCCCCCCACTGAGCTTGACATACAATAGATGCTCCATAGTTGTAGATGAGGGGACTTTCTCCATATTCAAGTAAGGACGAATTAAAAAACATAATTAGCTGTACTATTCATCTAACAGATAGGCACAATTTCAATTTTCTGGCCAGGAAAACAAAAGAGTAAACATTACCAAGAACACATACACAACATAAGAAATAATTTATCATATAGTGTGTTTAATCAATACTCTTCATACTCCACACTTTCACAAACTTCCTTTCAAACTAAGGGCTTCAACAACTGAGAGCTCTACATTATTTTTTTATAATTTTATTGAGAAACAAATATCAATGAGACAGTTTCACAACAGAATACTGGCATATTTACAGTAATTAATACATCGCATATTGCTATCTTAGGGGTTATTCATTGTACAAGATGCAGACATGATATCCTGTCTCAAACACTATTATAACAAACCTCACTATTCATTGAATTAAGAGAGTAGAGCTGTATATCTATGCTATTTTGAGTATACAGATGCAAAGGGGTCATTCATTTCTATCCCACTTTTTTGATTAGTTTTGTCAGAGAAGGGCATTGCATTGTCATTCAAATATTGTAGGTGCTTCAATTCAACAGAATCTCCCAACAGAGTCCAATAGTCCCTAATAGTGGCTTTTCCGTAAGACTGGCAATGTCCAAAGTTCTTAACTTAAGTTTTTTACAGCTCAGCATATTAATGTGGCTTTATATTTTATACTTCATTTTCTCATTTTTCTGCTGGTTGCTTAAGACCAAAATAAATCAAGACCTATATAACAAGAAATGTAACTTTTGTATTTGATAAGGTCAGTCAAATCCCCTCAGGATTTAACTGAAACCCTGTACCACAGTTTGTAGATCCTTTGTGAGTGTAAGCCACATGGATGAGTCATGGCCATTGCTTGACCAATTTGCTCTCTGTGAAAGCCTCAGAGAAACAAATAGCAATGAGACAGTTTCAAACCAAATTGGTAGGATAGTTTCAATAATCAACCCATTGCATACATTCTTCCTAGTGGTTAAATGCTGTACAAGATGCGGACATGATATCCTATTTACAAACTCTGTTAGAACAAATCCCTCTATTCATTAAGAGAATGTAGCTATATATCTATACTAACCATTTTGAATACACAGATACAAAATGGACATTCATTTGTATTCTTTTATTGTTTAGTTCAGTTATTTGAATATTATAGGTGTGTTAACTCAGCAAAATATTCTAAAAGAGTCCAGTACTCCATAATGGTACTGGGGCTTCTGCTTCACTGGCAATGTCAGAAATTATTGACCTGAGTCCCCTACAGCTCAACATAACAACATGGCTTTACTTCTTGTACTTCATTTTTATACTTTTCTGCTGGATGGTTAAGACCAAGATAAAGCAAGACCTATGCAACAAGAGTTGTAGCTTTTGAATCTGATAAGGTCAGTCAAATCCCCTCAGAATTTATCCTGAGACCCTGTACCTCAGATTGTAGATCCTTTGTCAGTGTCAACCATGTGGATGAATCACGGTCATTGCTTGATCAATTTGCTCTCTGTGAAAGCCTGAGAGAATGTTTTATATCCATGGGACTCTCCTTAGGCACACTCTACATCATCGATCACATTCCTCTTTGACCCCATAATCTCCTTGATCAGAAAATTTGGGACACAACTGAGTTACATGATATTACAGTATAGGTTCTACTATGTCCTGAGTCCTCACTGACTTTGAAAGGCTAGGGTCAAAATTGGCTGTCCTTGCAGTCCTTCTTTTTCTGTGATTTTTGGGCTGCAAACTTAGGTTATTCACCCTGCAGAATAGAAGCTTATTTTTACTCTACAACTTATACAGTTGGGTTTAACCAAACTGAATATCAAACACCTTAGGCATAACATAGAACAGGTATTTTCTATCAAGAACTGATACGTTAAATTTTAAGTCTCTGCAGAATATGAAGACAAAAATTTAAAAAATAAAAAAATTGACAAAATATAAACAATTATATAATTTTACATAGAAATAAAGAAAAATAACCATAGACAGCCTTATAGCAGGACTGTCCTGTGACGTTTTTTTCCTGTCTCTAGTTTTCATTTATTGCACTTTTTTTAAAAAACAAACATTTACTTGGCAGACAGTACAGCAGTAATTGGTATGTCATGATAAGCAGTAAGTATTTAGAAGAACAGAATGGCAGGCATTCTGAGCATGATCCTACCATTACACATTGCTATCTTCAGTGCAGCTGCTTAGTTCACACATGCCAGCATATATATAGTTAGTCATGGTGAGAATCTTACCAATTAACTGCTAGTTTCAAAAACATGCTGCAGATTCTCAGGATCTTTGCCTTACCCATCTTGTGCATATAAATGTATGGCTTTGCTGCTGTCATGTTTCCCAGCTTTTCTCCTTGCCTTCTCCTCCTTGTCCAATCCTCAAGTTCTCTCTTTCCCTTTAATTGTGTTATACCTTTCTATTTGCATTTCTTTTTTTTTTTTGAGTTCATAATCTAGAGAGACTATATAACATTTACATATGTGGGTCTGATTTATTTTGCTTATAAGTATATCTTCAAGTGACATCCACTTAAATATGAAGGGCTTCAAGTTTATCATTCTTTATACCTCAGTAATACACCATTGTATAAAAATACCACATATTTTTCATCCATTCCTCAGGTGATAGGCATGTTGGTTGTTTCCAAGATTTGGCTGTCACAAATTGTGCTGCTATAAACATAGGTACACATATATCACTATGTTATGACTTTTCAGTTCCTCTGGGAAAATTCCCAGTAGGGGGATAGCTGGCTTGAATGGGATTTCCAATCCTAGTTTTCTAAGGAGTCTCCATATTGAATTCCATAATGATGGCACCAGTCTACATTCCCACCAGCAGTGGAGAAAAGTTCCTTTTTCCCCACAGCCTCTCCAACATTTGTTGTTGGTTGATATGTTTATGATAGCCATTCTTTCTGGGGTGAGATGATATCTCAGTGTTGTTTAATTTGCATTTCATGGATGGCTAGTGATGTGGAGCACTTTTCCATATATTTATTCATTTCATTAATTTCATCCTCTGAGAAGTGTGTGTTCATCTCAGATGACCATTTCTGGATCAGGTCTTTAAATTTAGGGGCCCTAATCCAAAGTTCTTTATAAATCCTAGAGAGCAGACCTTTGTCTGAGTGCTTATTAGTCAAGATTTTTTTTGAAATTTGTGGGTTCTCTTTTCACTTTTTTGGGAATTTCTTTTGACATGCAAAAACTTGTTCATAAGAGGAGGTCCCAATGTTAATTCTTTCAAATATTATCCGTGCGATTTGATTTTTGGTCATAAATTGTGTGCCTATCCCTATGTCTTCAAGAGTTTCTCCTTCTTTCTCTTCCAGGAAATTTAGTGTCTCTGCTTTAATGTTTAGATCTTTAATGCATTTTGACCTTAGCTTAGTGTATGGTGGTAGATCTGGGTCAAGTCTGAGTTTTTGGCATGTAGAGAGCCAGTTTTTCCAGCACCATTTGTTAAAGAGGCTATCTTTCTTCCAGTGAGTAAGTTTGGCCCATTTGTCAAGGATAAAGTAGCTGAGTGTGTTCGTAGTGGATTCAGCATTTTCTAATCTATTCCATTGATCCTCAGGTCTATTTTGTTGCCAATACCATGTTAATTTTATCACAGTAGCTTTGTAGTATAATTTCAAGTCAGGAATTATAATGCCTCCTGCCTTGTCTTTATTGCCCAAAATTGCCTTTGCTATTCTAGGTCTTTTCTGGTTCCAAATGAATTTCAGAAATGATTTCGCTAGGTCTGGGAGGTATGTTGCTGGTAGTTTGATAGGAATTGCATTAAATCAGTACAGCAATTTTGGGAATACGGCCATCTTCACGGTGTTGGTTCTTCCTATCCAGGAGCAGGGAATATCTTTCCATTTTCTGAAATCCTCTACTACCTCTTTTTTAGAGTACTGTAATTTTCCATGAAAAGATCTTTAACTTCTCTAGTTAGATGAATTCCAAGGTATTTCATTTTCTGCAGTACTATTGTAAAAGGCATTGTTTCTCTAATTTCCCTTTCAGTGTGTTTGTTATCTGTGCAGAGGAATGCTACTGACTTTTGGGTATTGACTTTGTATCCTGCTGTGCTACTGAATTTGTGTATCAACTGTAGTAGCTTCTTGGTGAAGTTTCTTGGGTCTTCCACGTAAGGCATCATGACCTCTGTAAATAATGATAATTTAACTTCTTTACCTATTCTTATTCCTTTTATTTCTCTCTCTTGCCTAATGGCTCTAGCTAATGTTTACAGAACTATATTAAATAGGATGGGTGATAGAGGACATCCTTGTCTTGTACCAGATCTGAGAGTAAAAGATTTCAGTTTTTTCCCATTTAGAATTATGTTAGCTGTTGAGTTTTCATAGATGGTTTTTATCAGATTAAAGTCAGGCCTTCTATTCCAATTTTCTGTAGGACTCTGAACATGAATGAGTGTTAGACTTTGTCAAAAGCCTTTTCTGCATCAATTGAGATGATCATGTGGCTCTTAGTTTTCGCTTTTTTGATACAGTGTATAACATTTATAGATTTGCATATATGGAACCATTCTTGCATCCCTAGTTTAATTCTACCTGGTCATGTTGTATAATCGTTTAATGATTTGCTATACTCGATTTGATATGATTCTATTGAGGACTTTTGCATCTATGTTCATGAGGGAAATAGGCCTGTAGTTCTCTTTTTTAGTTGCATCTTTTCCTGGTTTTGTTATCAGTATAATACTTGCCTCCAGGAATGATTTGGGGAGAACTGTTTCCTTTTCGACTTCATTAAAGAGTTTCAGGAATGTAGGGATTGTCATTAGGAAAGCCATTAGTTGTTCTTTGTCATTGAAGTATTTCATTTCTCCATCAAACTTGAGAGTTTTGCAGGGTGTAGTATTCTGCACTGGAATTTGTTTTCATAGAGGACTTGAAGTACTCTTCTCCATGCTCTTCTTGCCTTCATCATTTGTGAAGAAAAGCCTGCTCTTATTCTGATGGGTTTTCTTTTGAATGTGATCTGCTTCTTTTCTCTAGTGGCTTTCAGTGTATTATTCTTGTGCTGGATTTCTGGGATCTTGACTATTATATGTCTTGGTGTGTTTTTAATTAGGTTGAAGTTATTTGGAGTTCTGCGTGCTTCAGTTACCTGAATGCCAGCTTGTATCCTCATATTTGGAAAGTTTTGTGCTATTACTTCTGCCCATATTCTTTTTATATCATTTGTATTCACTTCTTCTTTCTCATTGATGCACATTAGTGTCACGCTGTTCATCTTTGCATCGTCTTGCAGATGATGAATTATTTTTTTCCTGCATCCTAGTTGTTTTTAAGAGATCTTTTCTTACCTTTACACTAGCTGCACCAGGGTCTTCAAGATCTGAAACTCTGTCTTCACTTTCACTCAAACAGTTTTGCAAGCTTGTGATTGAGATTTTAAGTTCCTTCATTTCTTTGACTCTGCCTCTTGTGGTCTCTTTCCTGTATGCTCATTCAAGGAATCAGTCATTTTTCTAATCTCTACTTTTTTTTTGTCAATATCTTCTTTAGAAGCAGTTATTAATTCTTTTACTACACAGATTTTTTTTTCAAATCCAGTTTCCTGCATATATTTCTCTCTTTGATTCCTTACTTCAGATGCTATTAATTCAGAGATTTCTTTTTTTATTTCAGAGATTAATTCTGATATGAGTTCCTCTAACTTTTCTGTTGTGTTTCTTTATTTCAGACACTATTAATTCATACATTTCAGCTCAGCTAGTGTCCTCTGTACTTGTTCTGGGTGGGCTCGAAGCCTGAAATTGCAATTTGCTCATTCTCTTTGTTATTTCATATAGCACTGACCTCTGACCTTTGGTGTAGAGCTTTGTTGCAGATATAATCTTAGCACCTAATGAAGCTTGGGTGCAGATCTATTAAGTTGGAATTTATCCAGTTGTGTCTGGCTTGGGTCTAGCTGTTGTGTTCAGCTCCTTCCTGCTGTAGCCCTTGGAAGTGAACCTGTTGTGCCCCTGTGGCACAACACTGAATCTTTTGTGTCCCTCTGTTGTGCCCCTGGCCCAGGGGATGCAGGGAAGTGAAGAAATTCCTCCACACACTAGCTGGGCCTGGTCTTGGGCTGTGTCTGGGGGGTTCTGAGAGCTCAGCATAAGTTCTCACTCACTTGGTGGGCTTGGGAGGTGGGCTCTGGAGGGTTAGAGGGGTCCCAAGGGTGGGGCAGAGGGTGTCACTCATGCAGCATGCTTGGGTTTTGGTCCAGAGCGTTCCCATGGGCGGGCGCATGGGAGCCAGAAGCTCTCCTACACACTAGCCAGGCCTGGGCTTGGGCTGGATCTGGGGGTCCCAAAAATGAGGCAGAAGTTCTCACTCACTGGGCGGTGTTGCGGCAGGGAGGCAGGCTCTGGAGGGGTCCCCAGGGCACGGCAGAGGGTCTCACTCATGCGGCGTGCCTGGGTTTTGGTCTGGAGAGTTCCCGCGGGTGGGTCTATGGGATCCTGAAGCTCTCCCACACACTAGCCAGGCCTGGGCTTGAGCTGGATCTGGGGGTCCCGTATGTGAAGCAGAAGTTCTCACTCACTTGGCGAGCTTGCAGGGGGATGGGGGATGGGCTCTGGAGGGGTCCTGAGGGTGCAGCAGAGGGTCTCACTCACATGTGTGCCTGGGTTTTGGTCGAAAGCTTGACATTAATTCAGTATTCCAAACAATACGAGATGTGCCTGATGGCAATGCATTCTCAAGCTTACTGGGTATTTTCCCCATTTTATATTATAAGACACTGGGAGGAAAAACCACATTCTTGGGATATAGTGCTAATTCTGGAACATAAGATTTCTGGATGCTCCTATCATCATAGGTGGCTTCAATCAAGGTTCTCCCATGATTTTGGGGAGAGAAAGGCAGCCATAACTAACAAAGCACAGCCTTGATGCATCTGAGGATGTACTGACTACAAATGCTTATGTTATGGTGAATCATAGGCAACTGCCATTTCGTTAAGATTTCTGGCCACTTTCATTAAGATCAACTTACTAGAACATTTCATATGTGTTTGGAAGCACCATAATTTTTTTAAATTTCTTTCTTATTTTGTTTTCTGTTTTAATGAAGGGTCTCTCTTAGCCAACCACAGTGGCACATGACTGTAATCCCAGATACTTGGTGGGCTGGGGCAGGAGGGTCACAAGTTCAAGGTCAGCCTGGGCAGCTTCATGAGCAATCAGGTACAAAGGTAATTCACAAAAGATATGCATATGACCAGAAAAGGAAGAGTGGAGGAATTCTTGCTAGCACCCAGGTAGCCCTTCAAAGCCCCAAGAAAAAATCCAGTTCAACTTTACATGCTGCTAAGTTACTGGTTTTGTTAAATATAAATAACATCTCCCCCACAAATTTTTAAGGAAAAAAAAAAATGAATGCTCCAAGAAGTGTCCCAAACCCTTCATAGTTATGACCCAAGTTCTCTAAGGAATTAAGTACCCTGAAAATCCCACATGACACCCTTCAGGAAAAAGTTTCAGGGTAAATCAGAGGAAAAATAAGTGTCTCCTTGAGTCTGCTCTTCCCCAATTCATATCTGTAAAACCTTTCCTTTTAATAATGCCCCAGAACACGGTAACATTTTTTTCCAAGAAGAAATGGTTGACAGAACAATTAACACCTAAAGAAGCAAGTTATTCTGCTAGCTTCACACATATAAAAAGACTACTTTCCACACTGGAAAGGCTCCAACTGTAATCTGATGCGTATTTGTTTAATCCAATTTAAAACTGTAATGAAAAATTTTAGCCATCTAATGCCTTGAAGGTGACTTCAACTTGTCCAAAGACTTTACAGCCCATCAATAACACAAAAGCAGAAAACCTACAATGAACACGTTCCCTGCTGTCTCCAAGGATGTCTGGAATAAAGGAGATCAAAAACGGAAAATATGAGTACATTCAACTCCCATGCTACAGCCTTGGGTTCTCAGAAATGTCATTTGTAAACAAGAATGGGCTTCACAGAGTTTTCCCTGTTCTTTTTTTAACTTTTCCTGTATCCCTTTTCAATTAAAATAACTGTAAGTTGGAGCCATGCATTCATATTGAATTCTTTTTGTCTCTTGTTATAAGAGCTTTTGATGTTGACGGGAAAATAATTCAGAAACCTATTTTGAGACCAAAGGAGTCAGTTTCATCGACAGCTTTGTAAATGACCTGGAACAATGAGCATGATTCTATGTTTTCTCTTTTTGTAAAGCTCTTATCCTGAAGACCATTTTTTTCCTTCTTGAACTGATTGATAAAAGCAATTTTGACTTCAAAATATGAAACTAATGACCACAACCTTAAGCTAAAAAAAAATGACAGAGGGGGCTTCAGTCTAGAAAATAAATTCTCCTAAATCTCTAAAGGAATTGGCAATGTGGTAATTTCAAAGTTTGAACAATTGATGAATTTTTCAATTTAGGAAAATACTAAGTTCAAAACAGGAAACAAAAACATGCGATTGAACAGTTATCACTTTCTCCCTCGTCATCGGATCTAAAAGTTTGGGCTGGCACCAAAACAAAAAAGTAACGAATCTATCAGCAACCTAACAGATGGCAGGCACGAAATGGCTCTAACCTTCTCTGAGAATGCTAGAGAATAGCTCCACAGAGTTTAATTTAGCAGGACAGTAGATGCTATTTTCTCTCAACCACCTCTTGCACAGCGTGACTGTCCATAGCTCAAAGAGCTACATCTTTAAAAGTCCAGCCATTCAGTTACTCAGGTTAACCCTTGGAGACAAGCAAGGGTCTGGGATTCTTGAAACCCTTTGTCTGCTTGGGATCCTTATCCAACAAATGCAACTCAAATTTTTGGTCAGAACAAAATAGGAACGTATAGTGGAGTATTTTTAACATCTTTTTTCTTCTATTAATATTGGAGATACTGAAACTGTTTTCTTTTTTTTTTTTTTTCATAGAGAGTGAATTATATCTTTCTGAGGGACCAAAGGCAGCACACCAAATAAGAGAGGTCTCTGGCTCAAGTTCCCTCCCTCATCTAGTTTCAGAAGGGTTACCATGGATAGAAGCACATTATGCTGAAGCTGGTGGGAATCACTGCCCATGGATTAAAGCCATCTGGGGAGTTTTATGCAATCTTGATGCAAGGATTGCCACCCAGACAAATAAACCACAAGGAATCTCTTGGAGTGGGATCCAAGCATCAGCACTTTTTAAAGCTCCCCAGATGGTTCCAAAGGACAGCTAAGGTATTTATGAAATCCTGCACTTTACATTTCTACAAGTTGCCGTGAGCTAACTTCTATTCTGCATCCTCATGACACTGTACCCATCATTCATTGCTCTCTCTCTCTCTCTCTCCTTCCCTTATTTTCTCCAAAGCTTCCGTTAAAGTCCCAAGGTTTGTAGGATTATTCCACAGTAGTTAGCATGCCATCCTATAGCCACAGAAACATCAGAGATGCACTGAACTAGTACTGTAGCCATGAACTCAGGGATGTACTCAGACCAGATGCAATGCTCTAAGACCTGACGGTAAAAAGTTAATGCCTAGGTGTTCTGTACCCTGCAATCACTGTACACTGTGAAGTTACCTCTAGGCCAGGTGAAATGGTCCCATGTAGCCCAGTTCCAGCTTTATGACTATGATAGTAGACCAAAGGAGAAACTGTTACTTCCAAAAGGAGTGACACGCCCCTTACTAATTCAGATTTCAATCACTCTCAACTGTGCATCTTCTGATGTGCTTTGGAACCAACCCATACATTTTTGTGCTGATCCCTTCATTGTGTATCCTACAGCTACTTTTTTCCTGCATCTTAGTAAGTAATTATGATTTGTTTTACTCAAGGGAGTAGGCGTATCTGGTCCTCACCCCATATGTACCCACTACTGCCATCTGTCAGTACAAAGATGGCAAAAGCCTTCTAGTAACCCATTGGATCAAGGGGGGGGGGGGGGAGACAGACAGACAGAGACAGAGACAGAGACCAAGAGACAGAGAGAGAGAAATATAGAGAGACAGAGAGGCCAGATGCCTACTTTTCTCTTTGCACACAGCAAGTGCTTAATGAATGCTCCTTAAACTAAAGACCTTACTCTTAAACATAAATCATCCCCACAGACCAGCTCCAGCAAAAGAAGGTTGTTAATGGGCTGAGATAAGACAGTTTAGTAATGTAATAAGGCATAGAAAGTCCTTCAAATATGAGTAAAATGGAGACAAACAAAAGGACAAAGTTGAGTCCCACAGAAACAAAGTCAGAAAGCACAGCTGAGTCTCACAGATTCACAAGAAGCTACTCTCACTCTCCCCCTCTGGGACCACCTCGTTTCACACTGCTGTCTATCTTTTCAGTGGACTCCACTCTTCTGACCCATCAGGACATGGCCCATGCAGGTCACCCAATAGCAATGATCTTTTCTTACTGCCAGGAGAAATTTTATTAGCTCACCTCTGGAAGGAGGAAACCAACATCACATGGAACGTTCTCACCTGGATGGCTGGAGCACATCAAGGGCAGTACTACAAACAACACAAGCTATGTGAAAAAAGGAGGTGTTCTCCAGAAACCAGAATACGCATAAATATTAGTTGTAAAATCTTTATTTCAGAATGACTGCAGGATGGAAGTTCATACGCATACAACTCATTTATAGCTCTAAACCACAAAAATGCTGAATTTAAAACTCTTTATCTTGTATAAAAATCTGGCCTGAGAAACTTTCATTTGAATTTTAATCTACTTCTGTTTCACATTATGGAATAGAGTATATGTAAAAACACCAACACAACTGAGAAGAAACAACAGCTTATATAGCAAGAGAAATGATTTCTAGCTGCATGTCACTTATCTGGAAGTAATAGATCTGACAGCTGCAGTTGAAGAGCAGGAAATAAGCTAGAAGAAGGTATGGGCGGCACGAAAATAATGTCACAAATGAATGCAACCCAGTTCACTCCTTGAGCACAGCAGAGGCCTCTCAAAGCCTCCTTAGGTGGTGCTCACTGCTATTTGCCACTGAGTGTGCTGTTGCACGGTTTCCCAATCCCGTGGCAAATTAGAGGAAAGCTTTCACATGTAGGCTCAGAAATCACAAGTAACAGTGAAGAGAAAGAAAATCTCTAAACACCATTTAAGGAAACAAGATCAAACACATTTGGGGCTATTCAGTATAGGAGACTTAACAAAGTATTAAAATTTCTAAAAGAATTAAAAACCATAGCCAAGCACAGTGGTGCACACAGGTAATCCCAGTACTTGGGAGGCTGAGGCAGGAAGACTGCTGTGAGTGTGAGGCCAAATGGGCCACAAGGTGAGCTGAAGGCCAGCCTGAACTGCATAACAAAACTCTGTCTCAAAAAAAAAAAAAAAAACTATATATAAATAAATAAATAAGAACTAAAAACATAAATGATGATACTGAAAAGATTTAATTATCTTCAGTAGATTATGTTTACACAAGCAGGGCAATACATACTAAATTGCAAAATACTTCCAACTTAATGGTCAAAATAAATTTTAAAAAATGCAAATTAAAATAAGCTTGAATTGTTTTCACCCTGCACCCTGAATGTCTATTAAGTAGAAAATGATTACATATATAATGAATTTAAAATATATCACATAATTCATAAAAAAAGAAATAAGCACCTTTCTAATCCACATGTGACCGAAATCATAACACCTTCTCTGGTGAAAGAATCTCAATCAGATAGGGATGAGTTAAGTCAGCTTCTCTCTGCCTACCAACTTGATATCATGTCTTCAGTGATCAACTGTCGATCAGCGAACCCTAGTAACTGTAAAAGCTCCTTAAGTAACAGGCGACACAGAGGTGCAGAAGACCTCCACTAAGTCAGTGTTGCTCAAAGTGTGGTCTGTGGAACCAAGCAAACAAATCCCCTTGAGGATTTGCTTCAAAATGCAGATCCTGTATCTGATGTGAAACTGCATACATCAGAATTCCAGGGAAAGGGCATAAGGACCGGAATTTTCACACCCCTCCCTAAGGTGCCTGGTACATTGGCGCTCTGAGAGTTACCCCAGCACCTTCCCTTTGAACTTCAGCCTCAGCAACCCCAAAGGGAGTTACCTGGCCAAGTCTATGCATTAACCCTTCCCACCCTGTCCCTGGTGTTCCCAGAAACACTGCCCCCTGAGTTGACAGATCTTATACCACACTATAGATAATCTATATAAAGCACATGTGATTCTTAAAAAGCTGCCTGGTGTGGTGGCACACACCTGTATTCCCTGCACTTAGGTTTGAGGCAGGAGAACCATCATGAGTTTGAGGCCAATCTGGGCTAGATAAGCAAGTTCAAAGCCAGCCTGAACTTCATGGTGAGACCCTGTTTTAAAAAAAAATCTCTAACATTCTCCCTAATTAATTTTAAAAGGTCTGTAAGATTTCTAAAGCATGGATGTGAAGCTTAATGCAATAAATTCCTGCAGGAGAAAAAAATACTGTGGAAAAGGGTTGGATGCCAGTCCAGAGGATTAGTTGGGAATGCAGAAGAAAACGCATCTAAAAGCAGTTGGGGAAGAAAGGCCAAATGAAGCTATGTCCAGATAACAAAATGCAAATCTATTAAAAGTTGGCGAGGCTGTTTTGTCCTCTCCGGAACAACTTAGAAACACAGGCTGAACATAAAGGCTGGCAAACACGTAGCCAGTGGGAGGTTTCAAACAATTCCCAACTTTTTGCCAACACATAAAAATTAAGAGATGTTTATTAAAAAAAGTTTGTCTTTTCATGGAAAATTACATAACTAGAAAAAGCAGCCACATGACCACACAATGCAGCAGCGGCTGCCAGCCAGGAGTGTGCCCTGGGGGGTCTCAGGAGTAGCCCCAGTCCGCTTCTCTCTTCAAACCAGCTACGAAGCATGTGCCCTGGCCCCCAGGGCTTCCAGGAATCAAAGCACAACTTTGGCCTCTCTGTGCCCCACTCTATCTCTAATTTTTAAAAATCGCACTAGAAAGATCCTTTCCTACCTAGTCAGTGTTAGGAAGAATTAAATAATGGCCACAAATTACCTGAAATTTGCTGTCAAGTTCTCCCCCTTAACCGTCCATTAAAAATCACTGGGAGAGTTTTTTAAAATACCGATATTGGGGCTGCATCCCCAGAGATTCTGGGTTCTTAGGCCTGCAATCAGGATAGCATACAGTCTTCCTTCCTGGACAGCAATGGTGAGAACTCTGACCTTACGAGAGAATGTAAGTTGCTGAGTATGAGAGGTACACGTGTTGCAACATCAGTCTCCAAAGGCGAGGTTTTTGCCTCTCACTCCGTGACAATTCACATCACTTCTTACTTTTGGGAAAAGGCTATTATTCCAAAAGACTACCGAATGCATTTATAAACTGGAAAAGACGGTCAAAATATATTCTGATTTCTGCCATTCATTTTTCCCTCCAATACAACTAAGGAATAAAACACTAAGGAAATAAAAGGAAATTATCCCAAGAGACAAAACTCAGGCAGCACAAATAGCTCAAATACAATAAAGGAAGGCTCACAGTAGCAGGCTTGTATGAGAAAGTAAGGTTGCTTTGAAATTCATCAGTGCACTAAGTAGAAAAATTGTCAAATATTAAAAAAGAACAATTTCCTCAAGACTTTCCAGTAATGGACCAATTTTTATCTTAAGAAGATGAATTCCAAATTATTACCTCTCTCTGAGCTTTCTGCTAGGTACAGTGCATTTATACTTCCCATCATGAGAAATGCAAGCTCCTGTCATCTAATTTTCAAACGCAATACCACCTTCCCTTACAGTTGAAAGCTGTATTTTCAAAACAGTTGATCATAACAATCTATATACCCGACCTCTACGAGGCACTGGGAAGCACAGATTTCTTCGCATCACCATACTTTACAACTCTTTTAAAATGAGTTTCAGAAAGATCTGAAATTATGTGTAGATCACTTACAGTACATGGCAGTGCTTGAATTCAAACCCACATCTGTCTGTCTGTCTGACTCCAAACCTGCATTCTGCAAACTAAAACCACTGCAGAAAGATCTGTGCCCACTGTCCTGATTTTCCCAGTTAGAAAGACAGGTGACAACCTACTGCACATCACAGAACAAGCTAGAAGGAGCTGTGGCAAAAGCCTGACCTCTACTCTCCAATCCCTGCTCTTCAGAGGACCAAGCCACAGTTGATGTGCCAGAGGATAAAAGCTGTAGGGACAGAAGTTATGTGTCATCTATGGACAGAAATAAATTATTGATTTCTGAGAATCTTAACTATACAGCTTAGTTTCAACACAGGGCTGATACAAGCCTGTCTGTTCAGGTCCCCTAGAGGCACATACCAAGGTGAACAAATTTATTTGTTCCAGAATCTTCTCATGCATCCTTGAAACAGTGATGCTGATAACACATGGGCATGAGCACCAGCCCCTGGCAGAACCTCATCCTGCCCCTGGCTGCTCTGAGAGCATCTCAGATGACCAGGAGGACACCCCGAGGAGGACTGGCATCATCTTATATGGGTTTTTCCTTTATTTGTGAAATCGTAAACAGACTACTTCATAAAACTCCAGCTAGAAGGTCTCATTCTCATGAGCCCCACTATCTGAAGAGGTTCTAACGGGAGTGTATTGGTTTGCATCTTGATGGAGTAGTGTCCTCTTCTTTAGACTGCTGACATTGTATCCTCAAACCTGCATTCCAGGAATGGTGCTGATGTTGTGATTTAGCCAAGAAGTGATTTTTCGAAGAAAAAAGAAGGGGAAAAAGCAGGCACAAATACAGCTTTCCTGCAAGAGAAAGCAAACAGGCTTTATCACCTAATAAACATGTCTTGCCAATCAATACTTATTTGCCCTCTTTTCTAAAGCAACTCCTGAGAGCCACTTGAATTCTATCACTATGGATAATTCTTGAAGAAATTGCATTCCTACCTCTTAATGATGTTCGAACAAAGCAAGCACCTCATTTTATTAAGTCCAACTACCCAGGGAACTGGTTCAAAGTATAAGATATAGTTAAAATTGAAGCCTTAATCATTGCAATGTGATACAAACTCTACCATGTTATCAAATCTCACCAAGCCCAGTCTCTCGACTGCCTGCAGCAAGAACAAACAGATGTCAGGGCTATTTATTTTATTCAAAAATGACAGGAAATCAAAAACCTATCAAATGCATGTGTCAGCAGCAACACCACAAGCATACTGGTTAGTGAAATTTATGTGCCTCCTTGTTGGCTCAAGACAAAATCAACTCCCAAGCTTTCTAATTTTCAAATGCCGGGCTGGAGAGATGGCTCAGTGGTCTAAAGCACGTACTTAGAACAAGCTTAGCAAAGCATCAGGGACCGCGGTTCGATCCCCCAGCACCACATGCCAGCCAGCCCTGCCCTGGGCTGAGCTGGCCACACACACACACACCACTCTCTCTCTCTCTCTCTCTCTCTCTCTCTCTCTAATAAATAAAAAATTTAAAAAAAATAAAAATAAAAATAAATAAAAAAATAAAAAATTTTCAAATGCCCACTTAAACATACAGATCAGAGAATTCTAGGAAGTTATCATTAGTCGTAGGTACCATATTCCAACTGGTTACAAAATGTGTGACTTTAAATTATGCACATTTGAGATGGCTTGGGACATAAAATATTAAAGAATCTTTCTTTATGCACATTTATGTAAATTCAACAAAATATCTTTTAAAACTGAGAATTACAAAGTCCCAGCTCTGGCATATTGAGTAAACTGCAAATAGCACCTTATTATTGCCACACCATAGCACCACTTTATGTGCTAACAAAATGCCCATTACTAGCCCATTGTAAATATGCACTAGAACTTTATGAGCAATTTCAGTGACCACCGTTGCTCATATTTTTAACTCCACTGTTGTTATTTTAATACTCATTTATGTCTTACAGTAGCATCATCCAAATCTTCACAAAGTAATAATGTTAGAACTAATGCAAGGGACATAAAATGTCAAACTATAAACTTTAAAACAGAGGTAAGGTGTGCCTTTTTTCAATACTAAGTCAACTACAGTGGTCCATGCCTGCTGGGGAGCTAATGCAAGAGGATCCAAAGTTGGAGGCCAGCCTGGGAATCTCAGTGAGACTTTTCCTAAAAAATTAAGTTAAATTAAATGGGCAAATGATGAAGCTCAGTGGAAACTCCATGTCTAACATGTGTACGACCCTGGGCTTGATCCCAAGTACTGGGGGGAGAAAAATCACAACAAATTTAGAATCCCAACCCAGGAGACAATAGGCTTTTCCTTTAACAATCGAACAGTTACTATTTTAGGCTGTAAGGTCTCTCACAAATACTCAACCCTGCTGCTATTGCTTTGAACATCATCAGAACCATAGCTGTGTTCTAATAAAGCTTTATAGAAGCACACCACAGTCTGGATTTAGCTTACATGCTATAGTTTTCTGACCTCTATTCTCCAACAATAGAATCCCCATTTTTAGTGTAGCATTTCACTATTCATAAAACTAAACTGTAACAATCTCATCTTTCCATAGGGCTACTTTTGAGAAACCAGAAAGTTCCATCAAAGCAGAAACATTTCAAGACTTTATAAAAGACACTTCAAAAACTTTATAAAAATGGTCAAAAGACAGTAGTGAGGGAATGATAATGTGGCAATACAGCCGCAACCTCAAAGCCTCAAGCTTTCCTATATACTTGTGTCAA
The DNA here is from genome assembly GCF_000260255.1 of Octodon degus. Taxonomy (NCBI): domain Eukaryota; kingdom Metazoa; phylum Chordata; class Mammalia; order Rodentia; family Octodontidae; genus Octodon; species Octodon degus. The sequence goes on from NW_004524616.1 coordinate 894,513, forward strand.
GACTCACCAACTGTACACTTAAAATTGGTTGATTTAACTGTGTATAATACCTTAATGAAGCTGATTTTTGAGAAGTCAGAGGCTCGGTGATACACTCTGATTTACAGTAATTGTAGATTTATGTGCTTGAGTACTCTTTGCATTTGCTCCTTTGAGAACTAGTTATGAGTTCTGAATTTGAATTCTATGGAATTCACTGCATTAAATACCACTGTCCTGTACTAAATTCCTACTAGCATTTAGACCTCAAATTCTTCTCTTAAGAGAGAAGAGTTGCTTTTTGTAAACAATGCGTAAAGCGCTTGCAAGCAGGCACAGGGGCCAGGGGTTTGATCCCCAGGCCTGTCATGCTGGTCCCAGCCCTGGGGCAATCTGAGAAGCGACTGAGACTGAGTGTGGTGGTGCACACCTGTAATCCCAGCACTTGGGAGTCCAATCTAGTAGTGAGACCTTAAACATCCTGTAGGACCTTCCCTAAAAACAGAAAAAATAAATAAATAAATAAATAAATAAATAAATAAAATAAACAATGCAAAGTCCTGAATTTATGACTTTGCCTTCAACCATAGTAAAAAAAGGGAAAGATAATCTAGGACCATAGGTGATGCTGTAAATGTGGCTAGCTTACCATCTTTACTAATAACACTTCAAATCCAAACTAACTCAAAACACAACTGGCATAAGTGACGTCTCTGTTTTTCAATTTGTGTTTGTCCCAGCTTAGAGCCTGTCAGCATTTAAACAATCAAAGCAAAAGTCAAACAAAAGGCAGAATGCTAAGATGGAAAAGGTATCAAAAGAAAATCACTCATCCAACTAATCTAAAGTTACCTCAACACATACATGACAATTTTAAAAACTTAGCTATTAACTTTCTCAGTGCCCTAGCTCTAAATCTGTCCTTATCCCCCAGATCTATGAACTAATTCAAAATCATCCTCCAAGTGTGGTCCAGGATTCAGCATGTGTATCACCCAAGAAGCTAAAGGGACAGGAGCCCACCCAAGACACTGAATCAGAACTCTGGGAGGGATCCCACCATTCTACGCTTACCAGATCCTCTGGATGATTCTGATCTTGTTTAAGTTTCAAAAGCTCTACTTTGAAATTTGAAAATAATAGTATACACCTTTTCTATGTGCAATGGTTGGTATATTGTATGAAGTTGAGAAGCCTAGAAGCTTAACTGAGTGACTCAGCAGGCCTACATCCTAGGTTGCAAAGGACTGTCCTTTTGTCTCTAAAATGTCATTCATTGTGTCAACTTGAGAAGTTTAAAAGCTTAACCAAATGACTCAGCAGGGGGCCAGGGTTCTCACTTTATAAATATCCTCATACTGTTCAAGGGGAAGAAGGCATGGCGGTGGTGTGAGTGGTGCACCCGCCCTAGAGTGGGTAGCCTGCCTACAATATAAGGAAGGAGGGCTAGGGCTGTAGCTCAGTGGTAGAAAGCATGCCTAACATGCATAAGGCCCTGAATCCAGCTCTCAGTACCACAAAAAAGAAAAATAAGGGAGAGAAAGAGCGTTTCTCCTCCAGTTTTGCTCCTGTTGCTTTTGCTTTCTTCTACTGCCGTGAACTGTTGCCTCCGTACCACACTATCCTGCTTTGGAGCCAGCCAATTATGGATGAAACCTCTACAAAGTTTGAGCTAAGGGTATTTGTCTCAGCAACAAGAGAAAAGTAATGAAGAAACTATGCAAGTGCTGGCCCCTCATTCAACACTAACTTTAGATCCCTCCCAAGGAAAGATGAAATCTAGTACTGAGCCTCACAAATATGCCAGCCTAGAGAAGCAGGGAGATGTGGCTAAGTTCTGCTCTATAATTTTAAAGGATTGGACAGATGTTGATCAAAACAGACTAAATATTTTTTTTTTTTACAATTCTATTACAGTAAGTAACAGATTGTCATTGTCACTTATCACCCTCAAAATATGTTTCCTTGCTTCAAATGTACCTATCCTATCATTCTTGCCACTTTCTGAAGCTGTTCTGGAAGTCCTTTCTTGGGAGAATCTTCATCTGATTTGTTACATAGTGGCCTTAGTGGCCTGAAATGATTCCAAATGTTTACCGTTAATGGTCATTTTGGCTTTGGGAAAGAGTCAGAAGTTGCACAGTGGTGCCAAGTCTGGTGAATAAGGTGGGTGAGGACTCCCTGTAATGTGTTTTGTTGTTTTGTATTTAGGACAGGGTGTACAGAGTCTCACTGCCTAGATCAGACTCACAGTGATCCCCATGTTTACAGCCTCCCAAGAGCTGGGATTATAGGCACATGCCACCACGCCCAGTCTCAATTGTTTTAGTGCGCCCTGGGGGCAGGGCTGGACAGCAGAGGCCAGGGGATCGAACTCCTGGCCTCTGCATTTGCCTAAGTTCCCTGTAATGTTTTTATAGGCCCATATTTTCATCGGATAGCACACAGAAATAGCAACATTATATACTTTATCATAAAGACCCTCACGGAGGACTTCCAGAGCTGCTTCAGAGAGTGGCAAGAACAATGAGATAAATGTGTTCAAAGCAAGGGGAATTTTTTGAAAGAGTTTAATGGCAATGTGTCTTGTACTGAAATACATTTTTAAATTTAAATATTCACTATATATTTTCATTGTGCCACATATTAAATTCCAACATTTTATGAGCACTTGTATGTACCATGCCTGTATGAAAGGAAATTATCTCATTCAGCCCTTCCAGTAATCTTTTTTTTTTTTTTTTTGTGGAACTGGGGATTGAACTCAGGCCCTTGCACTTGCCAGAGAAGCGCTTATTCCACTGAGCCATCTCCCCGGCACTTTTCCTGTAATATTTTCATCTACTAATGTGCAAGTGTACAGAAACTTCACTTAATCAGAAGGTACTCCAACCTGCACACAAGCAGAAATACAATAATTCTCCAGCTGGTGTTTACTCATAGCCCTGACCAGCATGTTTTGAATGCCAAGGCACTGGTATAGTTGAGTGTTCTTTTGCTTTTTCATTGTTGCTGCTGCTGCTGTTCAACACTCTCAAAGCTCATGATGCATTGCAAGACAATGTAAGCTAATTCTGAATTACTCAAGGCAATATTTGCTCTACGAAACTTTCACCTTCCTTCAAATGATAAAAACTTAAGTCGTATAAATTTGGTAAGGTGTAAATCCACTATATTCATTCAGCTTGGTATGTATTCTTTTAACTTTGTCTTTTTATTTAACAATAAAAGATGATTTCCTTGACGTAGACAATAGAAATTAAAAATGGGGAGAATGACTTTATAATTTCCCTCTGTTAATGCAACCCTACTTGCCCCAAATCAGAGGTGACCTGTTTCCATCCTGTGTCCATAGTGTATACTGTTAATTAATTCAAGGTGTTTTTACTCAGCACCTAAGGATCACTACTAAGGTTAAAAATCATTCATAAAAGCATCTCAGGCAGCCACTTCTGAGCAGTGAAAGTATAGATACACGTTGAGTATCGCTTACTGAAAAATTTTGGGACCAGAAATGTTTTTGGATGTCATATTTTTTCAGAGTTTAAAACATTTCTATATTTTATGAGCAAACTAAAAGGCAACAAGAAACAGGGTGGGAGACTTCATGGAATTCAAAAGGGATCTAGGGACAGGGGAGATGGAACAGCCAGGAGGACAAAGGGGAGTAAAACAAATGATTTGAGATGCAATATTTTACATTAACATTTGCCCCAAGGTGAATGCAATTATCATGAATTAAAAGCACATTCTAATGGAAAAAGGAGATAGATTATATATATGCTGAGACATTCTAGAAATGAGACCAAGTATAAGCATGAAGTTCTTTTGTTTCATATATACTTTATACTTGAAGCCTGAAATAATATTTAAATACAGTATTTTTTTGTTCCAGTGTTTCAACTACCACCTATCATGTAAGTCAGGTATGAAATTTTCCACTTGTGGCATCCTATTAGCACTCAAAATGTTTCAGATTTTGGAGTATTTATTTTTGAAGTTTCCAGATTAGAGATGTTCAACCTGCATGACTAATAAGATATATTTGTTTCACTGGCCAATCAATATGTTCCTTTCTTCCTTCCTGCTCCACTTAGAGCTTTAAACTCCTCCTTTTATTGTTCTCAGAACAATAAAATTAAGCCTCAGTTAATCTTGAGCTGCAATCTTTACAAATCTATGCCACTTTGAGAGACCCAATCATGGCAGATTGTGCTGAACAGTTTCAACAATTTGAATGTGGTTGTAACCCAGCACGTAGTACAAAACTGCTCTGAAAATCAAAGAACTAAGTAAATAAAGGCACTGAAGAGATAGTACAACACCTGCAAAATAGCATTCTGTGGCTATAACTGGGATATGTACAGCACGAACAGCCCAGGGAGGCTGATACATAATACCATGCTATAAGCATGAAAACACGGCGCAAGTAAATGATTCTGATTTGCTTCTGCTACTCACTGGTGATTCGTTATTCAGCTAAGGGGGCACCACACTGTTCCTTCAGCAGCATCTCCATTATTCTAATTCCCTATGGAGAGAAGAAAAAAACCATAAAAATAAAAATGCATACCTCACAGACAAGCATTCCACTTTATCACAGCCCTTCCCTTTCAGGAATCCAGGTTACGACACGTACTCATTTCAGGAAAGTGGGATCTCAGTCTTCCCTCATGGCTTTATGATATGTTATTCAGAGATATCACATACACTATATCCAGATATGCTCAGACCAACTTGGGAAGACAGGCAGAGCAGAATGTAGGGTCTTTACTCTTAATATAAGAAATCAACTCAGAGAAGTTCAGTTCTTTTTTTTTTCTTTTTTTTTTTCATTTATGTATTCGGTACAGGGCCTCATTACATAGCTCTCAGACTCCTAGTGATCCTCCTGTTTTCAGCCTCCCCAGTGCTGGGATTACAGGCCTTTG